>NC_092859.1:16251319-16357073 GCF_032062135.1 Pyxicephalus adspersus
AACAACTTGGCGGTTGTGATTCCTAAGTTGGGAAGCATACATAGTCTTCAATAACTAATGCAGAGGAGATCATTGTGCAGAAATGGAAGAATTCTTATAGCCATTCAAATAAATCGCTCCTCAGAGTCGAAGCAAGAAACAGGTTCCATTCTAGGGGCAGTCTACATACTAGATTCCTTTTCCTTTTGGTGTGGGGATCAGCACCAAAATATTCTTGCTGAATAATTCCTGCAGCAAGTTCTTTATTAGTACACAAGTAAAGTTGTCTGAACACATTGAAAGTAACTGAGCAATTTGCTAAAATGCCCTCAATGGATATTCTTGAAATTAGGCTCATTGGAGCCTCCTTCTACACTACAAGGGCTTCGTACTCATTATGCCGAACTTTTTTCTGATTGGTTTCTTAGACCCAAAACTACAGCTGCATAAACATTAATTTATCTCTAAAATATTATTTAATCTCAAGCTGAGTTCTTTGTAAATCATAGGGTTAAAAAATGCATGCATGTTTAAAGAACGTATTATACAAACAACATAATTTTTGGGCAGGAAGGTGAGAGTTAAACAGGATATCCCAAGAAAACACAGGAATCCCCAAGCACGCCATCTGTCTCTTTAACGTATTGGCGGACATTGGCTACCTGATCCCACAGCACGAACTAATGCACGGATTCCCTACCAGCCAAGGATTTTTATAAATGGCTTGACCTTCAGTATAAGTAACAGGTTGGCTGTAAATGATTCTGTTTTTTTCTATTTCCTCTAGCTGGATCCAATGCACTTTTCCTATATGAGCATCTAGAAGTCCTTTGTTAAAGTAAAACTTTTTTGTTTTTAGTTTTTAGGTAAACAACGAGGGTTAGGACCTATGCTAGGTTTGAGTTGCTTATTGTTGTCTAAATATCTTCTATAATTTCATTCTATGCAGACCAGCATTTTGTGAAATTAATTTAAAAGAGATATTTGGAACTATGAGTGCTAAGATTTCTCATTTATGGAGAATATATATATATGGTGATATATAGAGAACCGTGAGCACTGATTTTTTTCAGATTTATACAGCGTCACTGTTGTAACCACACACACTTTTTTTGAGGAGTCAGTGCTTGAATGATATGAGGTTGTATTGCTTTTTGTATCATTTAATTCCTGGCCTGTTGACAACATTTGCATCAGCATTGGAGGTTAAATATCTGATAGAGACACAGACAGTATTAAAAAAATGAAGAAGATTCTAGCCTTTCCTCACTTTGTGATTTTGTCCCTCATCTTTTGTCACCTACACTATGACTAACAAGTCCATGGATATTAAGAAAAAGTGGCATTTAAAGATCTAAATATTCTTTGTCCAGGGCAGGCTCCAAAACACACCTTTCCTCTGCACTGCTGTTAATGGTTGATGGGCCCCAGAGCTAAATTGTGACAAGGCTCCTACCATTTAGGACAAGCTCCCTCACACCTGGAGCACTACTTTTAGAAGTTTGCCCTTCACACTAAGAGCATCAATGTAATTCTGAACCCCCTTTTACAATCACAACTTCACATCAGTGACCCGCTTCACATCAGTCAACTTTCACATCAGGAGCCACCATTGTATCAGAATTTGCTCTTGTAATCAGAGCTGCTGTTCCACTTTGCCAGGTTTTGACAGATGACATTACCGAAGCAAAGCCATTAAAAAGAAGCCTGTAGCAGATCTCCTTTGCTAACTCTGTGTTTAACAGTCATGACTAATGTAGTCATGAGGAGGGCCCCAACAGACCCCCTGCAATAACGGGCCCCTTATTTGAGACCTTTGCAACCCTCTGTGTGTATTTCTTAGTTTCTGAACGTGTTCTGAAGAACATAAAATTATTACAGCTTTGTTATAAAACTGGTGAAGTTTAATGTCCATCTTCACCCCTTCACCCAAATATCTTTTCCATTGAGTGGATAAGGGACAAAAATTCAGATTTTCTGACGAGGGATGAGCGAACGAGAATTTAAAACTCGATCATGCGGCAAATTCGTCCGTTCTTGCTTACCGAATTTTAAGCAAGAACATCCGGTGTGAATTTGCCTATCAAGATAGAATTTTAAAATAAAAGAAAAAAGCGCTTTTTAGAACACTGTGCGATCCGCCACACTAGAGGTTAATTATCCTCTGGTGCCGGGTATTGCACCATTGTTCTTAATGAATGCAGCCGCGGCGGATCTCTCACTAAGAGGAGGGTTATCACAGCTGCATTCATAAATACAACCGCGATAATCCTCCTCTCAGTGAGAGATCCCCGGGCACTACAGGTTAGAATCAGGGCTTGCCCTCATTCTGAGCTATGGTGCGCGGGGATCGCTCACTGACAAGAGGACTCTCATTGCTGTATTTATGAATGCAGCCGTGATAATCCTAAAGTGATTTCCGATGGTTTGGCTAAATTTCGCGCAACCATCGGAACTTCGAGGAAATTCTCGCAAGAATGCCAGGGGCATTCTCCCTCATCCCTACTGGTGACATTATTATATAAGAATGGTTTAAAGGTCAAAGACTACAGTAAATTAAAAAATTTAAAAAATCCAATTAAGCCCCCTTATTTGTATCATATTTTTTTTCTAAAATGTCAATTGCATTTGCATTGTTAATGAATGTTGTCCTTATACTGTCTTTACCTTCCTACCTGCAGGTCTCAGTGGTGATGTTACAGACTGGCACCCCTCTCCCACATCCTAACTGGCTTTTGTTAGCTGTACGCCTAGCCTCCTGCAACCAGATCTTGGACCCCTGGGTGTACATTCTCCTGCGCCGCTCTGTTCTTCACCATCTCTGCAGTATCTTTGTGAGAGTGGCTCGGGTACGAGGAGGAAAACCGATCCGATGGGATCCTGGAGACTTCCAGAGCTCAGACCGCAGTGCAGTCAGCCACCTTTAGACTTCTTGCGTGGAAATAAAATACATGTACAAAGTTTGAACTCTACAGAGAAGATCACAGCTTGTTGTGCATAACCATCTTAGGCAGGAATGCAAATATCTTCGAGATATAAGAACTGCACGCATCACTGGAACAGTTCCCAAGCATGGATTTAGTAACCAGTGCAATTAATTAAGGAATTTGTTTTACTATGGACTGTAACTGATGACAGCCAGCAATGTACAAGGAAAAAAAAAAGTACTGTAGACTCTGAAATGAAGACAACTTCTTGCTGTTCTGTGCTTGCACATGATAGCAAAAATCCTTGAGAACCATTGGACACCTCAAAACTTTGATCCTGCATGGAATCAAAAAATCGTATTATGTGTTTGGACTTATCTACTTGACTTAAAAATAAAATGATATTGCTCACTGCAGTTTTAAAGATGAACCCTGGGCAATTAAATATTGTACCCTTGCAATGGGATCCCTCACTTTGGGCCTGATTTATTAAAGTTCTCCAAGACTGGAGAACATAGACTATCATAGGGGAAACTTGGTGATCTACCAAACCTTGAATGAATCTAGTCCAGGAATGAAAACATTTGCCAAATAAATACAAATGATTTTAAGGAATTTATTCCAGGTTTGCTGGCTCACCCAGGTACACCAATAATAGTCTTCTTCAGACTTTTAATAAATCAGTCCCATTGTCTAGAAGATACAAGAGATGTAAAACCTACCCCTCACTTCCTTAGTAGCCAGCACTCTACTATGCTGCACTAGACCAGTCCCTTGCAGCCTTTTCTTAAACTTTGTTGGTTGGCCAGTTTGACCGCTGACATCATTGCCTTCAGCCTATGGGCCTTGCAATGTACAAGATTAGCCAATCAGAGCACTAGGCAGCAGAGGAAAGTGTTGACAGCTGCAGAAGTGAGGAGCAAGATAAACTTTACTCTTGTACCCTCACCCCCTAAAACAGGGGTATCAAACTCTGGCCCGCGGGCCAAATCTGGCCGCCAGCGTCCTTCTTTTGGCCCCCAAAGGAATCCTAAAAATGAATTGCATCTGGCCCACCGCTGCATTGAAATAGCGCTGCTACTACAATTCCCGGCATCATTCATGTCTATAGACCAGCGGGCTCTCTGCCTATGCATGGCCCCACATTGGACTGTTTTATAGAAGCAAGGAATTGTAGTAGCAGTGCTATTTCAGTGAAGAGGGAGTTCCAGCCATTCATAACATTAACCCCCGCATTGGACTGTTTTCTTGACGCAGGGAATTGTAGTATCAGTGCTTTTTCAGTTTGGCCAGCGACTTTGTTTAAGTTTTTAATTTTGGCCCACTATGTATTTGAGTTTGACACCCCTGGCCTAGAATAAATGACTAACTACCCTTAAAGTGCCGAAGGGGGCTTATTGCAAGGGTTAAAAAGACTTTTGGCCAGAGTTCAGTTTAAGGATAGACATATATGAAGGATTCTTTTTTCTTCCAACTTACACAATATTTCTTTGTGTCTACTGGAAGAGCTTGCCCTAATGGTCTGTTCAACGTTCTGTTATCTCTGCGCATTAGGCAGAGATCAGCGAGTAATTATATTAAAAACTCCAATACACTGGAGATTTATGAGGGACAATGAGGTTTGATGTTTTGTACTCCATATACTGTGAAACTGTTGCATGGTTATAATTCTCATTCTATGTTTGTACAGCCTTACGGCTTATGGACATTTGCCCAGTGTTATTTCTCCAGCTGACCTGTCGTCTGCTCTGCCTAATGTAGATATTTGACCAATTCTGACTCAACAGGTCTGGACCACAATTCTGAAGGAATAGGATTCCCTTTGGTTTTCCAGAGGATAATAAAAAAAATATGATATAAAAAAACTGCTGTAAAGTATAAAGAACCAGCACTTCTTACCGCACATACCTGCAGCAGACACTGTGTTCTGCTGTCACACCCCAATGCATAGCCATTCTAATCGGCAATAGGCCGATAGGAAGGTGTGCAAGGTGAAATGGGCCAGGCAAGCTTCCATACAGCAAGGAGGTGCCGAAACTTTTTCAGAATGGCCCACAATTTGGGTGTAACAACAAAATTTAGTTTAAAATCAACTAAACTCAAACAAACAAGAGACAATTTCTAAATTTTATTAGTACTTACACAGTTTTTATATATGTTGAGCACATTTTTATTTCCTCTATACAAGTAAACACCAAAAGCAGGGTGCATTCATGACATAGCATAGCATTATGGGTTTATTATATCGAGGGTACATTAGAAGCTATTTGCTTCCTACTAAATCCCCAAATAATCCCTCTCTAAAGTGAGCAGACACAGATGAGGTTTGGAATATTCCTCTAATATATAAAATTGTGTCTATATTTAAACTTAAGCTCTGTAAATTCTGTTTTATTTCAACAAAGCAGCTATGATGAGCCTTGAAAACATGTGAAAAGGACCCAAGCTCCACCTGCTGGCAGGAAAATTAAACATGTTATATTTCACATTTGTAAAAAAGTAAATTTTTCAAAGTTTTTTTCATCATAACACACATAAGAAAGAACATATAAATTACAGCAACATGCATGTAGGGAAAAAATAATTACTGCAAGCAGAATACACACAAAGTTTATCAGTCAAAGAGCATACCGCAGCTTAACCAGGGGAGCTACGCTGGGTAAATACCTATGTATGAGTGTCACAGCAATGTGAGTGACCTTTTGTAGGAGTGACAAGATCACACATGTGATTACAAAACTATCCGGTCATAAACACAGTCATAAAAGCTGCCTGGTGACAAGTCTGCATGAAACCTTCACAAATTTGATGGAACCTCACAAGTTCGAACCAGAGAGAGAGAAAACACAATGCCTATGTCACCTTGCACGCCATTTTGTATACAAGAATATATTAATAAACTATGGTGTCTCGGTCTTATTTCTCTCTTTGTCATTCTGCTTATTATTTCCAGCGACTGCTACTAATAGATTTGCTCTCGCAAATAGATCGGGGATTCTGAAGGTGCTGCTTGCAAAGTTGTTTTCAATTCTCCAGGATTTGTACCAGCAGATCAGTGGCGGCAGTGTGGGAGGGCTCATGGGAACCAATTATGGAAAGCAGATTGTAGTATGCATTAGGTTGTGAGCACAAGATCCTGGAAGGAAGGTGGAGATCACACATAACATATAATGGTTTAGGGGGATATATTATAATAATGCACCACTGAGTATCCACACAAACATAAAAGCATAAACCTATGTGGACCGGCTTTTAAATGGCAGCAGCTTCCTTAGGTTGACCAATAAACACTGGTTTGGTTGTAAGAGAGTTATACTGATCAAGGATCAAATGTAAAGCTATGTACATATACCAGATACTTGTTGACCAAGACAGATGATTATCTTGGGTGAAAATCTAGCTTGTATACAGTGAATCCCGTATGTTCTTTAGTGATCCAACTTGATGGATCATTCAACAACCAACTGGGGGTGACCACTGTCATTTCCTTTGGTGAAGGACAGAGCGGGGTGCCTCCCACTCTTCCTCCGTTCTCCATAGAACTGAATAGCACTGTGTGTACAGCACTTGTTTGTTCTGTTATCACTGGAAATGACCATGAATTATCTAGCGTGTGTATGTAGCTTCACACTTAATCAGTGATTGGTATCACTCTTTCAAGTAAAGCCAGCACTAATAAACACAAAAGATAATTTCCAGAGATAGAAATTTGACATGTGTGCAGTAACAAAGGACCTGAATCAAGGTCTCGGTAATAGAGCGAGTCTGGTGTTTGTGGACATTGGAAGCCACCTAAAACCAGAATGATGACCCTAGTTCTCCTCTAGACAAGTGTGAAAGTGAAGCTGAATAACTACAAATGATACGCTCAATAGAATGCTTTGGTTGTGTCTCAGATATGGCAGACTAAAAGCTGCACAAAACCACTACCCAACCTGCTCACTCCCTATGTTGGCTATTTGGCCAACCTTGCCATGGGAATTCCATGTAGGAATGATAAGATCCCACTTGTGATTACAAACCTGTCCAGTAACAGATATTGTCTGGTGACAGTTCTGCACAAAACTTTCACAAATTTGATGTTACTTCACAAACCTAAACCAGACAGAGCCATGGCTAATAAATTACAAACTAATGTTCATTTTATACTTTATCAGTATTTCAGATTCAATGCTGTCAGTGAAACCACTCATCTAGAGACTGCATTACCATTAAAGACACATACTCTCTAACAAACACCCATCCTATTGTAACAATAATACTTTTACTACCAATTACCCTCTCTTTTGGACTATTTAATCTTTAATTTAACTAACCAGTTAATTCTCTAATGCTACATTGAAATAACCCTCACCCGTCCCTTTGACCCTTCAACACGGCTAACACCTCTGTCATGGTTTCTACAATGGCCCTGAGGAAGCCTAAGGGTGAAACGCGTCAGAATTTCAGACTACTGCTCGGTTTAAACTTTGTATGACCATGATCTTTAAAATCCTTATTGTCCATAAGATGGATATTTGCGTCTAGTGCTAAGAGCTGAACTCTATTTAGATATATAACCTTCCAAGACCCATGAAGCAATGAGGGCTCATAGTCAAGTTTGTAAAAATACAATATCAAACATAATAATGTCAAACATAATAATATATTTAGGGCTAACATTGCCTGTTTGGCTTCCATGTTTTTATCATTATCTGCTAATATCATTCTTACCAAGACTCTATGTCTGCATCATCTGCTGAGTCCAGGGCAACCCATCGTCCTAAGGACCATACCACCTGTATCTGAGATGCTGAGGGACGTGGTGCTCCGTGGAAAGCACAGATAAATTCAGATATTCCCATTATCGATTCATCACAACAGCACAGGAAATAACTGAGGTTAGACACAAAGTGACACAATGTTAGGATGGGCTATAAACATGAACATAAATGGTCCCATTAAGGTAGGAATCGGGGTTATAGATTTCATACTATTCGGTGGTGATCACTCTTCCTTCCTCAGTGTCTTCTGTGACCTCAATGTTCCAGCGCAGCCTCTTGTAGAGGGTGGGCAATGTTGGAGAGTATGGTGCCGGCATGAAATATCGGAAGATGGATATTTGATAGTTTTCTCAAAGACTGAATCTTCCACACAGGACAGCAGGCATACTGGTGGACAAAGCATGGGACAACTTATTATTATTAATTATTATCACAATAAGATTTTGATATGACTTTAAAATTTATGTGAAGTTTATTTCACACTTCAGGAGTTACACATTTAAAATTGTAGGAATTGTGGTAATTCAAATGTATATCATTAATCATTTTTATATTATATTGCAAATGGTTGGTTTTTTGGAGGTACTCAAACTGAAAACTGAGGATTCCCCATGTGAATGTTGGGGGTTTGGAGCCCATTCCCTGAGGTGAGGATTTCTGCGGTTTTTTTTGTACAATGTTGCATTGAATCTGTGATGATATAATGATATTTCTCTCCGCATCACCAAGGACTGCTGGGTTGAGATTTAGGAAGATGAGGACCCAGCTAGTCACATGACCAGCCAGAAGATTCCAGATTAATGAAGGTAAAAAAAAGTCACAACATACATCATTGTGGTTCCAGAGGTAGAGGGGGTGACTGGTGGGGAGCTGAAGTTACACTTAAATTAAAGCGTACCTAAACTCAGATTTTTCACTTTACATAAAAGGGTAGACAACACTTGTATGTAAGGTAAAAACTCAGTTGTTTTTTTTTTAAAAAAAAAAGGATGCAGCACCGCTACCTAATTATGAATGGGAGTGCAAAGCACACAAGTCAGGCATCCCGGGAAGCTCTTGGGAGCTCCTTCTGCACCTGCCCGAACAAAGAGAAAAATTTGCCTATCTCACGCATGCGCAGTGAGATCGCCAAATTATTTTATATCCTACGGCACCCGATTTGGGGCCCAGGTCAGGTGACGTAGGATGAAGGATAGGAAGAAGAAGAGAAAATGGCGGCGCCCGAACCCAATGTAGTACACCCCTGTGTAAATGGTAAATGTATTTTTTTTTTTTCACTTTTGAGTTTAGTTCCTCAGCTCCTTCTGATTTTACTGTACTTTAATGTGAGTCGATTCTCTACAAAAACAAATTTCACTCACCCTTCTGGGTCCATATCATTTAGAGAGATGAGGCCAAATGAGTTGTACAGAAGAGACAGATGTTCCAGATGTTTCACCAACAACTCAGACATATCCAGGAGCTAAAGAGAAACATTTAGAAGTTTTCAGCATCTTCAGAAGTGCCCAATTGGCAGAACACGTTGAAGACCAATGGATAAAAACTTTCTAGTCTGTTGATTTATATCCACTTTAAAGAGTTTGACAACCCAAAACTACCTGAATTTCTTTATTCTCCTTGTTCCATTTTTTTTTTTTACAATCATTTTTTATACAGAGCTGAAACAATGAAGGTGAATGGGAATACCCAAAACCTCAAGATGGAAAGAAGAAAAGTTAGGAATAATGGCAGGGAAAGCTATCTGTAGGAGTATTCAAGACAATGGATTTATTTAATATTGTTTTCACACAGATTGATGCAACTTTTACCTGAGATTATCACTTTGGGTAAACTGGTCCTTTAATGTACACATTTACCAGTTTTTATCTGTGTATTTTAATTTACATTATATCTAATCATTTATATTTCTCCAACATCACAGCTTTTTCCATTGGATAGCGCATGGACATCAATGCAAAAGACAAATGGTTGCTAGAATAATCCTAACCAGTAGTTGTAGTATAAAGCACAGCAAAGCACATTATAGTATGAATGAGGCCTAAACTATTATAATTATGCAGGCAAAGCTATGAAAGATTTATATTCATCTGCTCATTTATTGTTTCCATTTACCGGAGGGTGAATATGGAGCTACAAGTTAGAGCTGAGACGTTTCCTGAGATTTGCCCTCTGAGTTGTCTGAGCTCATGCAAATAATATGCGCAGTAACCGGGCCCCACAATTGTTTATATATCTTTTAATTTAGGTTGAATTATTATAAACTAATAAGCTGACTTGGACACAATGGTTCATTTGGCAACTACATGATAAATGATGCATAACATGAATAAATGTAAATTATGGCTTTGTGAGCTAAAAACACACAAGTAGCATTTTCGGGAGTGGGTTGTAGGTTAGGTCAGTCAGTAAGTAAGAGTGAGAGATATGGGTCATATACTTAAAGCTGAAGTCCAGATTTTTTTTGTTATCCCTAAAGCCTCAACTTACCCAAATACTACAGAATGTGGCTCTCGGTGACCATCAGTGCCTTGTCTCAGGAAACCATCTTTCAAGATAATTTTCAGTGATAGGTGAATGAATGAGAGCTATACACAACTCCTCAATTTTGTTCTATCGTGAGAGAAGGGGCAAGTGGCACCCCTTTGTTCTCTCCTCCATAGAAATGCACGATGGCCGATTGATGAATGACGTTGAGGAACAGCTGTATACCAGTATATGTCAAGTTTTTGGCCAAGATATTCACCTTGAGCAACTTTTATCTGAGGCTTGTATGCATTTCAACCCTTTACAAGAACTAATTGCTCATTTTGCTTCGGGGATGATGAATAAGTAAATACACTTACATTATTCCTCTCTCCCATAGACTTCCTCTGCTTCATAAGATCAGTCCCTCAATGATTCTTTGGAAGCTTCCTCTCCAATGTAGGACCACCAGCCTTCCATTGTACAAGAGGACACCAGAAGGTCACATTCTGGAATATTGGGCAGCAGAGAAGATCCCTGGCTGCCAGGGAAGTGAAGAATAAGGAGTAAAGACAGCCTTGTGTAAGCTCTACCTCAATATTTATTGTCTTGTCATTCTGGTCCATATGACATTTTTGGGCCCATCACCAAGCATCTAGGCCCATATAGTACAGATGACACCAGCTTAAAATGTAATTGTTCCAGATATATTTACTTGAGCTCCACCATTGACCTCCCCTCTCTAACCCTAATTTGGACCCTCATGGAGGTCTCCAGCACCAGTTTATTTCAATCTTTAACCTTACATCGTTAGTTAGTCAGGTTGAAAAAAGTCTTACGTCCATCAAGTTCACCCACCAAGGAAATAAACATACTAAGAAACCATCATATCCCAGATAAACCAAATGTACACAGCTGACCAAGATGAAGGCAAAAAAAACCCCTGATAACGCATGGTGGTAATTTGTTTCAACGGGGAAAAAATGCCCCTAAACCTGACAGGCTACCTTCTAAAAATGTAATATATTTCCGAGACTCGCTGTTTAATTTTGTTCTCCCTTTGTAAGCACCAGTCAATATAAATGGCCCACTTTGTATGCATCTTACCTGCCGCTTCAGGATTTCACACACGGGGCTTCTGTTATTTGTGATGCTTCTCGCAGCCGATTCCAGATAAAGCAGCAAAGGCTCACAATTTTTCATTAAAATCAGCAGTTCAGTAGAGAAGTGTTTATCAGGAACAAAGTTATTGCTGGAGAGAAATGACAACACCATAAGGACACTTGTAAGAACTATAATCAGGCCCCACTTTCCGATTTGTGACCCCCGCTCCCTCGCAGGAAAGCTAAACTCCTGCCAAACAGATAAGAACACAGCTGAATTACATTCTGGATATGGAAATTATGTCACCCGCCAAAATGTGTGATCTTCAATAGCCGTGTTTGTGATTCACATACCACTTCCATGCTGCGTGTTGATAACCGACACGTGTCATGTCAAGTTCCAGGAAAAGCGGGGTCCAGTTTACTCTATAACTCATCATCAAAGAAACAAGATTTTCCCTGAATCAGTATTCCCCAATAATATGGCACTTATATGTTATATTAATAAAAAAAAAAAAAGACAGACACAGTGACAGCTGATGGGGTAGGCTGCAACTGTTAAAGGGTCAAAGGGGCTACTTATAAAAACTTATCGCCCGTAGATAAAAATTACAGAGCTTTTAGGAAAAAAAATTATTTTTTTAGCCAGTAATTTTTCCTTTGGGGGTAAAATAGAGTTTATAATTCTGAAATTACGTTGTTCCTACTGTTTTATATTTATAGGTTTATATTTTTAAAGTTTCCTTTTTTTATGTAACCAGGGAGGGGTATTAGGCTAGGTATCATTTCAGTCTCTTCTACCTATTGTCTACTGTTAATATATCGAGAAAACATTCAATGTAGGGAACTTTTAAGGCAGTGCACATAGAACAATGTATATATAAACAATTTATTAATAACATCCTAGTTAAAAACAACCTTAACACATTACATTATAAAAGAAAGCCTCCATTTATAGTAATTACAATTCCAATGGTCAGAAAATAACAAGGAGTTCAATTAACATTAGTATGAATTAACACAATATCATACAAAGATAGTACTCATGTATGTTCCTACGCGTTTCACAGATTAGATCCGCTTCATTAGTTGGCAGTAGCTGAATTTGACCCTAAAATTTGACAAATAACTATCATCTTGTTCTTCCACATATTGTCTACTGTTAAGTCCAGACAGGAGGTGGGTACAGGGGTTGGTAGGTGGCACCTGAAGCCCTAAACAATGTGCTGGTTCCTAATAAACCAACATTTGACAGCAGTTAGCAGAGGACCGCACCCAACCACTTACCACACCGCCCATTCTATATAGGTGGCCACTAGTGAAACATTATGTGTAACTGAAAGTGGAAATGTGTGATATGTACACAGGATACCAATATGAAACAATGCAATTTATGTTTTATGTATTTTGATAATAATCTATCACTGTGTTGGAGATTCCATTAGCATTTAAAAGCTCATCATAATAAAAATCAGTGTTTCTGTCTTGTTATTTGATTTTGATGTAAATGATTTGATTGACTTTTGACATTTTATAGTTTTGTTTTGTGTATGATCTGCTTATATCACTTTTGTTGTTCCCCCTTGTTTTACTTACCTGTGATTGTAAATTTTTGTTTCAAAAACCTTAATAAAAAAATTGCAATAAAAATCATTTGTAATGTTCCTAAGATTCTTCCTAAAGCAAAAATGTATTATGATTTCTACTATTTATCTTGCCAGTAACACTTTCTGTCCTAATATGACAACACTTCCTGCACTAAATCTATGGAGGAGCAGTGTTGTCACCTTAGAACAGAAAACATGCACTCCACAACACCTCTCCTTATCTTCTATATTATAATATATATATAATATATTATGGCATATTGTCGTTCACAGAACACAGCTGGAATTTTTCGATACTTAGTATACTTAGCCTAAATAGGTTTAGCTGAAAAAAATAAAAATAAAAGAAAACTAACACAGCCCACAGATCTAAGGTTTGGTAATAATGTTAAATCTACCTGTCTTACATTTTTGTCTTTGTATATATTAAAAAAAGTAAAGAAATGAATCATAAAGAATAAAGCGGGCCTAAACTTACATTTTTACTTTGCATAAATAGACAACCCTCTTACATAAGGTAAAAATCCTGGGATCCGATAAAAGACACCTTTGGACCGATCGAGTGTGCTGCGGGATTGAAGGTAAGTGGATTTTTTTTTTGTTTTTACAGTTGTGACATCACCCTCTTCTGCGACAATAAAGAAACAGCAGCAACCTTTGGGGTCATCTCTATGCTCTTCTCTGAGCATAACATTGGAGTGTGAAGTTCAATGGAGCATGACAGGGTGACACTACTAGCACTCACGTAGGGAGATATGTAAATATAAAAATGTATATATATTGAGGATAAAGTTTAATCCACCTATATTTTGCTTTTCCTGGTTATAAAACAGAGAATCAGACATTCCCTCGTTGGAATCTTACAGGTTCATGTGTTTCAATGGCAGTAATTGATTCCTACTAGGGAATGTTTGAGGGAATATCAGATACTCCGCTTCTCTTCCCCCTAAAAGGGTAATATTGGACTCAGGGGGTTCGTTTATTCACTATTTTGTTTTTTTTTATCAGGCCTTTGCTTGCAGTAGCATTGCTTTACGTTTTTTTTTTTTTTTTGGTCACTACATTCAAGATTGGTTTATCGCTCCAACCGCGTAAAAAATTGTTGTAATTCAATATAGAAGTTGAAATATAAACCACAACGCAAACACCTAGTGCTCACTGCCTGTTACTGCTCCTGGGTGCCCAGCGGTTATCAGTAGACACCCCGGAGTGGTGAACGTTGTGGTTTTGTGGCACTAGGCAGTAGTAATGAACTCTGGTCATAGGTGCCATTTCTGGTCATTTGAGGTCCGTCTCTCTTACGCTAATGGTAGATAAACTTTGAGAACTTCTATTTTGTGTAGCAGATACATGAGATTTCTATTCAGATAATCAAGAGACACATCTTCAGCCTGTCCGTCCTGGGTGGAGATCGATGGTTCATCAGAAGCCATATTACTTTGTATTCGATCTGTGCACACCGAGCCCTAGTAACCATATCCTAGTATCCGCATCTGCATAGCAACCATACCTAGCCTCAACAACCAATCAGTGAGCTGGCTGTTTTGCTGTGCGATGGCACTATGTGATAGGAGAGGAGCTCGGTCACATGATTTTACAAGGCATGTGACCAGGATTTTGTACTCTCGCCAATTAAAAACATGCAAAGTAAAAAAGCAAAATATCATCACACATATGAACTCCAAAAAGTTATCAGGATACGACATTGTGTTTGATAAAATCATCCTTTATCTCCTAGGCGGTTCATTTCTGTCCAGTTTTATATATCTAAAAGCGGTACATTGTTTTTTATGAAAATTTATTTTACAGTATAATATAAGAGAATGAGTATATTAAAGTTTAAAACACAAAATCATGTCAAAATAATAAATAAAATACATTTCAAAAAAATATATTTTTTTAAAAAATTTCAAATAAATAAATGTTATACTAATAAATTATACTGTAAAATGAATTTTCATGAAAGACAATGTACTGCTTTTACACATATAAATCTACTGTATTGCAGTTATTTTGTATTGAATGCAAAACAAATAGATTTGAAATTCCCCCCAAAGCAATGGCTGCACATACCAACGTCACCGGGAACTCCCGGTGACTCATCGGATGCAGAGGACGCCGGCCAGGGGGAAGCAAGGATGCAAGGATGCAAGGATGGAAGTATCAGGTAAGGTTCTATTTACTATTGAATTTCATTGTTTTCACTTTCAGCATCTTTTTTTCTACCCCGAGTCACACTGCTGGGGAGGTTAGGTAACTTGGCCAGATTCATAGATAGACATAAGACGTTCTAAGACCTGCTGGTATGGTGGGAAACCAGCATTGGACTTCTTTTTCGTTCATCACAGGCCCATCCTCTATCTGTAGATATTGAGGAGGTTCTGAATAAACCTTACTGATCGGGCCATTTATGAGTCTGATGTATTAAAGATCTTTAAAACTGGAGAAGACAAACTATCATGAGTGATGCAGCAAATCTGGAATGGATTTCTTAACAATCATTTGCTATTAGTTAGCAAATGGTTTCATTCTAAAACCACATTTATTGTAGGTTTGCTGGATCACACGGATTCTCTCATGATAGCCTATCTTCTCCAGTCTTGGAGAGCATTGATAAATCTCACCCTAAGGGCCTGATTTATTAAAACTCCCTAAGGCTGGAGAGGGTACACTTAAATCAGTGAAGCTGGGCAATCCAGCAAACCTGGAATGGATTTCTTCAAAGTCATTTGCTATTTGTAGCAAATGTTTTGAATCCTGGACCAGATCCATTCCAGGTTTGCTGGATCACCCAGCTTTACTGATGAAAGTGCATCTTCTCCAGCCTCGAAGAGCTTTAATAATTTAGGCCCTACGTGTCTGTGTCCAACTCCTACAAACTGTATATGGTGGCCATATCTAGGATTAACACACTAATTGCAGCACACCCCCAGGACCAGTTCCCCATTCTTGAAACAAACATAGACCGAGAATCTCAATGTTTATAAAGATCTTTATTTACAAAGAATGGACTAAGTATAAAGACAAGTAAAATTAGTAAGAGCAAGGAAAGACCTAAATAAACATGTCAGCCATTTTCAACATTTAAAACCAGCATACCAGCCTAGACCGTAAGGTGACTGCTGACATTTTGAGCCTTAAAGTCGCACTCTGTGCCCCTCCCTGATTTGGCTTCACTTTGTTGCAGGAGTTTGACATCTCTGACTTCTTAGATTAGCCCCACTCATGTGCATGCAACCTGACCAATCAGTTGGCCTTCATGGGCTTATGCCACCAATGATCACACTAGAGAGAGAGACACATTGTTGGGTTTGTACACACAGATAGGTTTCTTTTACGTCTGATCAATTTCTGATCCCATAAAACCACTGGATCTTGATAGTCTACTTCTGACCAATTGTAATCAACTAACTTTCCTCTCCTGCACTGGTTTTAGCAATCAGACATGTGGACAAATCCCATTCAAAAGCACTTTTTTAGGTTAACATTCCCAAAGAAATATAGGCTGTTAATTTAGCAAACGTCTTGGAAATTCTATATTACTTAGCTTAGTGAATGAGGCAATATTCTGCTGACTTCAACCATCCAATCATATGCAAGCAAAAATCCAGATTATTTTTTGGGTTTTCCTTTGCATGTGTTTGGGTATTCTTTTCCAGTTGAATTTTCACGTTTTGCAATCACTGACGAAAGTGAAATAGTCCTTTCAAGTGGATAACTCAATTTAAGTGAACGGCCTATATTCTATTAGGAAATCAACCACATTATATATTGTAAAGGAAACCTGGTAAATGAGATGACTGCTGACTTCAATCATGTGCAAAATTTTTACATTAGATTTCCTTGAACATGATTGGGTATTTTGTGAACTATCACCACATTCACCAAGCTAGGTGAATTAGCTTGGGCACGGTGAACAGCCTAAATTTAGTAGATCACCCAGATTGTGTCATGAGTGGAAATGTTTATTGCATATGACCAAGATTTTGACCACTAACTCTCAGGAGAATGATTGAAAAGGCAGAATATAGCTAGAAAATGAAATGGACGGGTTGGCCCAGCACAAACGGACAGCAGATCTGGTCAGGTATACCAGGAATAAAAGGCTAATCACCTATTCATATGGGTTCAGTCCCTTATTGGCCAAGCCAGTTAGATATAGTTATATCATGGTTCGCTCACTAGTGAGCAAGAATCTGCAGTGTCTTGCTCAGCAGTGGAGTAGTCATTGGTGACAGATGAAAAAAAGCTTTCAATGTGCACTGCAATACTTTCATTGGTCAGAAAAATGGCAGGTGGTGGTTGCCCCATGGAAGTGGGTAGTCGGTCTTTGCCCCATGACGGGTGGTGAAGGGTCTTTGCCCCATGGCAGGTGGTGGGGCTTCATCCCTGGAGCCAGACTACAGTAACTAATTTAATCTAATTGTGCAAGAGGTCCAAAGAGAGTATAAATGGCCAATATAGACAATTCCATAAACATGTTGGGCCTGGCCTTAGCTGCCTTTTATATATTTAAAATAGCTCACAGGTTGACTTTAAAGGCAAACTCCACTAAAAAGCTGATTTTTAATTTTGTTTGTGCAAACTGAGTTGTATCCCCTTTATTACACCTCTTGGCAGCACCTTCAGACAGTAGACCCACCAAATGGCCATGAGGAAAGTTACTCTCTGAATTGGACTGCCCAATATTTTGTACATTCTACATTCTAGGGTACACATCAGGGGACTTTGACACCATCATTTACCCTTGTAATGACCACAGAAGCATTATTGGGCGTTCTGGTAAAGATAATTTGAGAAACAAAGAAAGGCACTCTGTGATTTACCCTGTCATCAAAAAACAGCTCTGGGTGGAGTTTGGTGATTATAGGAAAATAAGACTTCTGGAGACAAGTAAAGAGAATTGGAGGACATCACAAGTTCTCAGGCCCCTTCCCTCACATAATCGAAGCCCCTGAACATGTTCTGTTCTTGTGGGGTTAAAATTCGAGGTTCTCGTGGAGGGGTCAGCTCTGGTCCTTCAGCTGTGAACTCAGGGTCAAAGTTACTGATGTCATGCGGTCCTTTCACACAAGGGATGAAAGGTGGAGGTAAGCGACGGTCAAGAAGCGCCTCAAAATCCAGATCCTTCAAGAAAATAGAAGTTACAAAAACAGGAAATTAGGTGTGGACATATCATGTTATGCTTATAACATTACAGTTCATAATTTTTTTTACTTGAAAACACATAAAATACAAAATTTTTTTTTCTCCATAATGTAAGGACTGATGTTTCATCCATGGAAAGAAAAGACAAGTTTGGTGGAACTAAAATAAATACTGCAAATTGTCTCAGTATTGAAGCCTGGAGAGTCGTGTTTTCAAAATCGGTTGGGCATAAGTAGCATTGGTGTTTTCCCATTCATTATTTACCGCTGTATTGGGCTGCCCCACTTACAGTATTATAGGTTGATCAAGCAATGACCATCTTCCTAGTCTTCTGGCTCTCACCCTGACACCAGCTATTGGCACATCACTTTGCTGGGAGGACCCACCAGACATAGTTAAAAAGGGTGCAAGTACTGACAATATTTCTTGTCAAATGGCTCTCAATCTGTTCCTTCCAAACCCAAATACTTTAGTACTGGTCCATCAGTGGGATGGGAGGTCTCGCCAACTATTGTCCAATCTGGGTGAAAAGACTGGCCCTCTGCCTGGTGTGCTGTCCAATACCCTGTCCTCTTACACCCAATAAAACTTTCTTTTGGCTGATCACGGTGATAGAAGGGCCCGACAAATCTAGTTTTAAAAGGCGCAAGGACCGGCCATTTTCCTTGTCTGATGGCTCTCACTCTGCTTCCTCTCAACACATACACCTTAGTATTGGCCCATCCTTGTGATGGGATTTCTCACTAATTTTTGTTTAACAGGGGTGGAGGTACTGGCCACCTTCCTGGCCTATTGATTCTTACCCTGTCCTCTTCCATCCAATACACCTTGATTTTGGATCATTCATGTGATAGGAAGCTCCACCAACATTTGTTTATTTAAGGTGCATACCAGCTATCTTCCTTGTTTGCTTGCTCACTAATATCCCTTCCAACCCATACACCCTAGTATTAGTATTTTAATGTTATAGAAGGACTTCCTACTTTTTTTTCAAAAGGGGTGCAAATACTGACCAGGCTCTTACCCTGTCCTCTTCTGCCCAATACACTTTACTTTTGGTTCATTACTGTGACTGGAGGGCCCACCACATAGAGTTCAATAAGGGTGCAAGTACTGGCCGCCTTCCTAGTCTACTGGCTCTCACTCTGTCCCCTCTGAACCCATAAACATTAGTATTCGCCCATAAGTGTTACAGTAGGTCTCACTAACTATTGTTCAGTAAGGGCTCAAATACGGAAAAGCTTCTTGATGTTCTGCTTCTTAACCTGTCATTCTTCACTTAATACACCTTACTTTTGGTCCATCACTGTGATGGGAAGGCCCACCCACTAGTTCAATAAGGGTGCAAGTACTAGTAGCCTTCTTTGTCTACTGGCTTACTTTTGTTTCACCACTGTGTTGGGAGGTTCATACAAACTATCTTAATGGCCTGTTGATTCTCATGGGGACAGCCCCATTGAGACCCAACAGTGAGGTGGATAGCTTTAGAATAGATGGAATCACATCATGATGGGCTGGTCAAAGCAGACTCAGGGAGGAGGTCCTATTAATACTCTCACTAGAGTAATAGGGTCCTTACTGGGCTTCTTTTTATACTTCTGGGGTAGCAGGGGGAGTAACAGATGGAACAGGGGTGTGAAGGAAAAGTAAGTGTACACTGGGGATTGAAGCAAACCTATTTTTTATTACACTTTTCCTTTATTGTCCAAAATAAAACAAAAAATAGGTTTCATATCATAGCAATTATCTTATCAGAGCCTGCTGGTAAAGAGGCCCTGTATTTATTCCATGATATTCTCTTTTCTTCTATTACTAGTTCATAAGGGAACATGATAACCTCTTGTTCTAAATCTCTTAGATCTGCTGCTTCCTCTAGAAAGTGTTGGCCAATTTCACTGTAAATGGATAAAGTACCCAACAGGGACACTTTCAGTCTTATTATCTCCAGCTGTTGGAGAAACTTCTACTTGGTTATCATAAGGATACAAAATAGTCGTTGGGTAAATCACAACCTTAACAATGGAAGCAGGATATGAATTGGGTTTCCTGTGACGTTCAAGGTCTGTATTCTTGTGTATAACACCGCTCAAGTTTAGAGAAGCCATCCTTTTATTTTTAATCATAAGTAGTTGCTCAGATTGACTTTAAATATGTCTCGTACTCACTTAAAATTGACAAATAAAAAATACACAAATCCCAATTGAATCTTTTAAAACAAAAGGCACTCAATGACTTCCAGTTAGATTTCTTTCTAAAGCAGCCACAAGCTTGTTGACCTACCTATCTATCCCCTGCCAACAGCTGCAGATTGGGACCCTCACTCTTTGTGTGGAAGCAGCAATCTTGTCGCAAAGGTCCAACATGCTCCCTACTGAGCCAAAACTAAAATTCGACAAACTGCAAACTTCATTTTTCATGAGAGCTCTATCTCAAATTCATGTAGGGTGTTACACCTCTGCAGAGAAATCACTGCTTTCCCACAGAGAGCAGGGTCCCCGTCTGCAGCAACCAAGCAGGGGACACTTTTACAACTCAGTCTTTGGGTGCTCCAGAAGGAAACTAACTGCAGGACATGGAATGCATTTTGTTGCTGCATTAAGGTTAGTCTTAATTTCCTAATTATGGGCTGTGACATGCAGCCTATGATGCATGGCTTTACATAGCTTGACCTATCAGGACCTGTCTCTCCCTCAATTTTTTTTTTTACAGAACTACTTCTGATGCCTATATAATAGTATAATGCATAATATAACAGTATAAAACAAAATGACGGTATAAAAGAAAACTGGCTTTGTGAACTGAGTCTGAATATTTGTGTTTAGAAATCACTATTATATATCATTTCTGTCTTACATTTAAAGGAAATATTGTAGATGGTTCTATCCAGACAGCGGAACAGCAAACCTCACCTGGGAATTCTTTATTACATGCGGAGTCTTATGATCCAGAAACAAACAATAAAAGTGTCCCAGTTGGGCAGTTTATCCATTTACAGAGAAATAACTGAACACTTAGAGACGTTCAATAGGAAGCTTCGGATCTATCTGGGAGGCTTACAAGGAGAAGTTAAACTTTATGGAGTATTTACAGAGGGTGCAGAATGGACAGGACCTCTTAACTTCCTGTACAAAAAATAATCTATTTGATGGAACTCCTGGGGTTTAATTTATAAATGTTTTCACCCAAGGTTCACCCAACTGTTATACAACATTTATGCATTTTTTGGTAAAATCTTGGGTGAGAACAGACCTAGTCTTCTACTAAAAATAAATCAGATTTCTCTAATCTCCAGACAAAATCTTTTTTTTTGTGTTAAGTAAAGAAGGACCTTTGGTAAGGTTTTTATTTCAGTTTGTTTCCCTGTTGGGGTTGTTCCCCTCCCAACAAAAATGCATGACTATCATACACTTTAAAAGAGTGCAAAAATCCTTTATTTTCAGTCTTTCATTTTTAATTTTATTAAGGCTGATAAGGCAAAGTTCAGATGAGCAAAGGGAACCAGACGCCAGTGGTTGCCACCTTGCCAACTGCTCAGTCACCCCAACTTAATAAACCAGTGGTTGAACACTTTACTGTGGGCATCAGGGTGGTACTGAAAAGCCAACTACATGTAGTTTCTGAACTGCTGGCATGGTTCACAGGTGGGTGCAATTCCACCACCTGTCCGAACTAAGCCATAGACCCTCAAATGGTTGGCAGTACAGTGTAGGACATGAAAACATAAAATTATTGTGGGTGGTGACCAGAGCCAGAGTCATACTCAACACTTAAAGCAGCAGAAGGAAGACTATGAATATGGATTCAGAATTTCGGACCTTAGCAATTGTGATGAAAATAAAGAGCATGACACGCGACTAGTAAATATCTTAGATTCTTATTAATTATTGTAATTATTTATAGAGGGTATTAACATCCTGAATTTGTTGGTGAATAAATGTGTGATGTCTCTAAAAGTTATACAATATAAATAACGAATTACAAAGGACATGCTGCAGACTATATACACATATGATCAGGAAAATGTTAATTAAATATGCGGGTATTGGTTTGTGTAATGGTAATGAAGATTACAGTGCCTATGTTGCTGTTTGAGACATTTACATTGGGGGAGCCTGGAGGGGTAAATTTCCTGCCCCTTTACAGGGCTTAATGCGTCTTGTGGTCACCTTTCCATCTCTTGCACAGCATAGGTGAAGGAGGAAGAATGGTAACTGGATGCATTGGTGGCCAGTAGACTTAGTCTCAACTCTTGGTGCCTGGCCTAGGAATAGATGCTGTAAGCCAGGAGAAATGATTGCTTTTGGCCTGGAGTGAGAAGCCTGTGCCCAACAAGCCAGATGAAAGGCAGGAGAGGAGCGTCAATTGTTTGCACTGCAACATCCTATGGGTTCCTGTCTTTTGGCCACCCATGAGCCCCACAGTGATAGTTACATGCCTGCACACACACTATAAATACACTACAAACACACACTGTAAACATATACAATAGACATACTGTACACTAAAGAGAAGATTGCAGGAGGCCAAAATAATGGAACCCACAGGGCTGCCAGTGCAAGCAGTTATTACTCCTCTCCTGCCTCTCCTGTATTTTCTTTGGAGGAGGGATGGGGAGCAGAAGAAGATGGTGGTGCTTGATGGATTTAGGACAGATTAGTCCATTTAAAGGACTCTATAACCTAAAGACATACCAAGCAAACAATGCTCTTCATAGTCCAAGAAAAGTAATGGCTATTTCAGCCAGGCCGTGAGATTACGGTGTGGTTACCACTTCTTCACATGCATGAGCCACATTATCAGTTGAGGAGCTACATACACGCCTCACCCAACCGCTGTCTATAGGAAATAATTGAGGGCTGGTAGTGAGTAGGCCAGTAACACCCACTAAAAAATGTTGAAATGCTGGTTCATTAAGAACGGCTGGGGTGGCTGAAAGGCTAGAAAGTTTCCAACCACTGAGAACTGATGTTCACAAACGACACAAATTATGACAATTCACAATCATAACTACTAAAACAAAAATATTTTCTAGTTTCTGGCTTCTGACCTCTCACACTTTCATTATCTGTTAATAGCTTTGCCTTTTCCAAGGCTGCAGATAACAAATAAAAAGAGACAATAAACCCGTTCATTTACCTGCAAAGGGGTCATACTTAGTGGTTTGCTCTATCCCATATGTAGTGAAAAACAAATATCATATCAAAATATCAAAATATCAAAAGTACAGATGAGAAATATAGGTTTATGGTCTTTGATGCTCCTGGTTTTGCCACACAGCGGCTCACCTTAAAGAATGGCTGCTTCTTCACATCCTCTGCGTCACGCTCTCCGGATCCCAGTCGCCTCTCGGGATTCCTGCGCAGTAACTGCAGACAGATGAAAGACATAAAAATCACTTTGTAGCCCCATTTACAGATGAATCTCAAATATGTAATGTCACCAATGGAATTTTGGCATTCATTTTAGCACTTTAAACTTGAATCTGATTGGTGGCTGTGGGCACCATAGACAGTTATATAAAACTGAGGCACACTTTTTCAAAAATGCTGAAAAATTGTATTTATCTTCAGCAAGTTTTGGTAATATAACACTCATTTAAGAGGGTGTCATAAAAGGCCAGAGTTTCATATCTTGATGATATCATCCTTATTACCTCCTTTGCTTCCTTCTTCACTTAACACATTGAAAACTCATTAAAAACCAAACCGCAGTCAAAGCTACTTCTTAGGGTCAGAGCCCTTGGCAGGTTTTAATCTCTTCCATTCCATATTCCTTCTGACAGTTTATGTGGACTGAGGAATTGTCAGACGCGAATCAAAAGAACATTTCCATAGTTTTATTGTTGGGATCAGTATAATACAGTTGATGTTCTCACCCTCCTCATGATGGCGATGGCCTCAGCAGAAAGGAATCGTGGATATCGGACTTCATCATTGACGATACTGTCAAACACCTCCTCTTCCTCATCTCCTGGGAATGGTGACTGTAACACACAGAGAGAAAGATATTAAAGACAAAAGGAGACAAATTCAGGATAGTAGAAGAACATCATCCAATCTAGTCTGATGTCTCAGAAAACAGCTCACTGATCTCTATTAACTATTAGTAAGTTGTAATTAAAAATAGGATTACACTACACACCAGTTCTCCTAACGTTCTAATGATTTACAACATGTGCCCTTTATTAGTTCTCTCTCGATCCTGTCAAGTTTGCCATCTGTGCCCAAGTAAAGAGATTTCACTTTACTTCTCTTGCCTTCGCTGCAACCGTCACTTCATCAAGTTCAGGTGTTCCCATTGGGGGATTTCTGTGTCAGGAAACCTCCAGCTCCCTATTTCATTTGCTGGCGGCACTATGGTTTAGCACACCTTGCATGGGCTTTAACTGGCAACCAGCAGGTGGCCTGCAGCAGAGTTACCTCCTGGTTTGGTAACACCTGTGGCTTGTCATCAGGAGGACTAAATATTCTGGTCTTGTCATTGCCTTAGCATTGGTTCTGTATCCTTGGACCTGAATCGTTGCTGGTGGGATGTCCACTTGCCCTCTGAAATCCCGACTTAGGCCAGTTCCTGCTTCTGAAATTTTTGCCCATTGCATATAGCAGTATATAGCTTTTGGTCACTGTATGATTTAGTGAGTTGCACTATAAACAACAACACAAATGTTGTTTATTGTGTTGCGGATGCATTCACTGCAATAAACACACCTAACTTAACCCTGACTTTGTGGCTTTTTAGTGTATGCTGCCAATGCAGGTCTCCCTCCTGTTCCTGCTGGAAGAAACCCCCGCATTCTGTTTCCGTGACAACTCAAAATTTTGGATTTTTAGGACTTTTTGTCCTGGTAACATTAGTTTCTGGGACATATATAAAGAATGAATCTAGCTATCATGCAAACAGAAAGCAATATAAACCCTCTGCGGCAGTATTTTTCATGTAAACTCAAGGTTGTTCCAGAAGTTGCTAGGGCTTCCTTGGGCAATGAGCAATTTGTGCCTCTCAAGTCAGTTACAACTGATGCCAATGATCTTTTTGGCTATCTGTAAGGGTGATGTTCTTCCCACTGGCCAGCAATGTAAGTGGCATTTATTCCACTGACCACAATGCTAATGTACTGTAAGCTGTGGATATAATAGATATAGCAGGCGTTTCCTAGGACCTGAACATTTTTTCAAGGGTTTACCAATGTTAAAAAAGTTAGGAAAGACAGTTCTAGGGGTTCTAAACCCTCACCCCACAATAGGCATTTTATACAATTTAAAACATGTACACATAACAGAACGCAGGACAAATAGTTCACTATATTGTTGCTTTATCAAATTTTAGGTGATTCCAACTAAATCTTTTCACAATATCAAATTTTAAGTCATTCTAATTTAAGTTGGAGCCTTTCTGGTGGCATTTTTTAGGGTAGGATACAATAGACAATTTCCCAGGACCCCAAGTTTCTCCTGGGCCCCAACTGACAGAATGGTAGGGAGCTCCCCACCATTCTGTCAATGCTGTGAATTTTAGGACCCCACTTTCAAACCTACCCTAGCCTTTCCATATATACAACAATAGGACAGTTGTCAATATTCATAAAGTGAAAACAGACACATATAGCGATCTAATAACAGAAAGCCTTTTACCTCTCCAACCATCATTTCATAGATCAGAACCCCAAAACCCCACCAGTCCACGGCTCTTGTGTAGGAAGCATCAGTCAGGACCTCAGGAGCCAAAAACTCTGGTGTGCCACAGAAGGTCGAGGTGCGCACAGATGGACCCATACCTAAAAGAAAGACAAAAAAAGGATGAGATAAGAAAGTAGAATATCAAATTATTCCATGAGAGATCTATAGGACTTGTGATCATGTAGAGAGTGCTAAGGGTAACAAAGCCAAAAAGAAATAGATAAATATATGGTCCATTTATTTAGATATCAGGATACAGGAATCAAAGAATTCTGGTTTCTGTTACTTTTTAGATGTTATGTTGCTTTGTTGCTTTTTGTACAGTATGACATATTACATATAGAAGCATTGTATATATATATATATATATATATATATATATATATACACACACACACACACACACACACTGTATATACAAACAGTTTGTGAACCGACCTTCTTTACAGAGCCCATAATCCGCTAATTTCACATATCCTTCTGAGTCCAGCAGCAGATTATCCAGTTTTAAATCTCTAAAAAGAATCAAAGAATGTTGCATTTGTGTTCTGTGGTTCAAGGAGGAAAGAAGGTATGAGATAACAACAGTTTTTGTAATTGCAATTAATCCTTATACAACTAAGGAACCTTTTGTACTGGTCTTCCTGGAAGCTAAATGTCTCCTTTACACCCCTAAATGTCTGACAATGTTCTTTGTACAATGGAAGGGAGCTTGGATGTTGCACCACCTTGCTGTGCTGTGCTGGGGATTAGGGGACGACTATATTAAGACATATTTTACATGGTAGGAGGCTATGGCCAGGCAGGTGGTATTTGACAGCAGGATAACTGCAGTTCACTGCTATCAACCAACTCAACTGTATCAAAGCTCTGGTTAATATTTAAATAAATTGGGGTGGTTGAAATCCCTTTTTTTCGCAGGCGGTAGGTTGCAGTGAAGATTTTTGAGACACTGGTGAAAAAAAGCCTCCTCAATCTTGTATCTGCGGGGGCAGTGTTATGATTTGGGTTATTTGTGGGGGCAGTGTTATGATCTGGGGTATCTGTGGGGGCAGTGTTATTATCTGGAGTGCCGGTGGGTGGAGTGCTATGATCTGGGGTATCTACGGAGCAGTGTTATGATCTGGGATGCTGATGGAGGCAGTGTTAGGACCTGGGGTTGCTTCGGTCAGGTTTAGGTTCGGCATTATTATATGCCCAAAAAGTGAGGTCAGCTGACTACCTGAATATGCTGAATGACAATGTTTTGGCACTGGTTAAACTTTTTTCTGCCCTGATGGAACTTTAAATTCCCAGATGACAATACCAAAAACCATTGGGCTTAAATTTTGAGGTTTGGCCACCATGGAGTTAAGACTCTAACCCCATTGAGAATATTTGGGGTGTGCTGGACAAGACATTACGCAGTTGACTGACTCGCCCACCATCAATGCAGCTGTAGAAGGAAATAATTAAATACAGGTTCCCAGCTCACCTGTAGACAATGTCCTTGCTATGGAGGAACTGAAGACCCAGGAGTACACAGGCAGCATAAAACCTGAGAGAGACAAGAATGCAAATATGAACGACTAATGGAACTTGAAACCTGTGTAAATGGTTATCTCTAGACCTATACCTCAAGGCCTGATAAACAAAGCAAAAATCATGCTGCAAAGTTCTATCCAATAACAGCCAATGAGACATTTGTACTCACGTGGCACGTGGCTGGCTGAAAACCTCTGTGTGGATGTGGGTCATTAGATCTCCTCCAGCCATGTAGTCCATGACAAAACAGACATGCTCTGCAGTCTGAAAACAACCGAGGAGGCTCAGCAGAAATGGGTGGAAGGCGCCACTCACCGCCACAAAAACACGCTTCTCACAAAGGAGGCTGTAGAAAATGAAAAGGTAAAATGAGTTATGTTGTGAAAACAAAAGAATATTGAAATAATGGCCATCAATTGGTGTGCAGAATCTTGCAGTCATTAGAAAATGCACTGGAACAATGACAGATGTAATCGGATTGACAGGGACAATTACTCCATAATTAATCTTTTTCTTGAAATCAAGTCAAAACCAGGTCTAGATACTCACCTCTCTACTTCATCCCTAGCAATAATGTCACCTTTTTTCAAAGCTTTAATAGCAAACAGTTCACCAGTTGCCTTATACTCGGAGAGCAGGACCTGACAAATAAACATAAACATTGGTGAAAAATGATGGAATCAACTACTTTATAACACTTATACCAAGCAAGACTCAGAGATGTTTTGGTCGTTCATGGCTTTCTATGGTACATGTAAACTTCTGTGATTTGGATTGATGGAAGTGAAGAGGAATGATAAGAGAGATGTATTGACACTGCACCCGAGTTATTCTATTTTACTAAATTTGGTGTACAAAGAGCAAAATGCTATGTCACTGTTAAAGGGGTAATACCGGGTAAAATAGGATTTTATTACTTATTGTAGAATCCTTCTGTTGGACTCTTGAGCATATGGGTTTCACTGTTGCCTACAAGAGGAATCGACAATGGCAAACAAAAGTGTAGGCCGGTCTTAGTTTTATCTCCTCCAATGAACAGTATGCTTCAGTTGTGTTTCAAAACAGTACCAAAGAACAATGGCTGTAAATAATTATGTAGAATATAAAAAAATATATTTCTTCTCCTGTCTATTGAGGGATACTGACTTTTTGGCCATCTGGGATGTCCAACTGAAGGGTGGTCAATGCAGCAACACAGGCTAACAAGAACAAGGTACAGTATGCAGGGGAAAGAGCTGGTGATTGGAGGAATTAAAACAAAATCTAGCCTAGTCTTTCTGTCTCCCACAGAAAATTAATTTTAAGACTTTGCACACCTTGTGCCGTTACTGCTTCACAACTATTTGCAAAATCAGCTGCCTCCAGTCGTTTTGTGTTTTTTTTCTAGTGGTTGACAGGCCAAGGCATGTGTATAAGCAGCATATTGAATTCATAACCAACTGCCATGAGATGCAGGAAGCAACTGAGAGCATGGGATCTACTGCAGACATCTGACACTGTCTGCCACAGTTTATAATTAAATGAATGAGATCTTTATACTGTGTTACTGGGTCTGCACACCTACAGTAACCATTGTGAGGGGCCTCCACTCCTCCAGATGAAGTTTCTAATTTATTCCATTTTATTGAGAATATACCATGAACAATGGGAACACACAAAGGCATTGAGAACACTGCCAGGTGGACATTAAGACAGTCCAAGATATGAATAAAACCATGGGCCAACCCAACCCACCAGGAGCCATCCATAATAAATACACTTTTGCTTGGATTGGAGATTATTTTCTAGGCTTCAGAAAAAAGAGGTGACAATAAAATGTATCATCTCTGTGGAAGTCAGAAGGCTCCAGTGACAGAATCAAGAGGTTCTCCTAGATTCACAAGTTTTGTTGCTTCTTGGTTTACGTTTGAGCTATAGACCTAACTTTTCTTACCTTTCCAAAGTGTCCTCTTCCCAGCACTGCCATCAACCTGAAGTCTTCCAATGACAGCTGAGAGACACTCTGAGTTCTGTAAAAACATACATGTGCAAATAAATATGTGAATCAACAAGGTCTACAGAAGAGCAGAAATGACAACCCAATTCATTTCTAAATATATCTAAATTATAGCATTTTCTTGACGTTAAATGCTTAATCTACTTTAACGAGGCACACTGCCTTGGTCACCTGTATGTGCAGATATGATTTGTATCCATCCACATAATATTCAGTCTTTGCAATTTCTATAGACAATTTTAGAAAGATAAAGAAACAAGGAAAAATGTTTCCTGCATAAAACTTCAGCAGATTGGAACGTTTTGAAGAATTCCTTGGTCGCATAAACAATAGAGAAACTACATATCTGATTCCTTCTGTATAAGTACATAATTTATAAACGTGTTCATGTTAAAACAGAGTCACTTTATTTATACATGCATTTGAAATGTGTATTTAGCAGAAGAACTGGTAATTACCTTTCCCTTTAACAGTTAGCTACTGTGAAGGGCAAAGGACTTTCTGAATTTCTCCTTTTTTTGGGTTACCTATATTAGGGATTTATTTTACTTATAGCAGTTTATTTAACAAAGCAATGGCCAATACCAGCCAAAATCTGATTGATTGCTTGTCAGTCTTGCCTATAATCACTGCACATTTCTTCTCTAAATATATTCTGTTTAAGAATGGCAAATTTTGTGTAAAGTGAAATGCAGCAAAGATTCAAATTTACAAAGATTTTCTAATGCTAATATGCAAATCTGTTTTGCAAATACCATTTATTGTAGAAAAATGATGCAACAATCTTGGCCATATATTGCTCCTGTATTTATTCTGCCAGCTCAGCATTAATACAAAATCCAGTATTAGCATTAATAATACAGTAGAGAAATATTTCTAGATGACATTGGATGTTTAAACTAGGATAATAAATCAAGGTGGCATTAGAAGTGCAGTGGAATGTTCCTTCCATCAGTGTAAAGTGATCTAATATAATGCTATGAGAGTATCCAAATAAAGACATTTAATGGTGAGTGTCTGCACCTAGGGAACCATACTTTTAAATCCTCATCAGCTGCTGATGGTAAGGGACCAGGTAACTTCCTCTGAAAGGTTTTTGCTGTACAAACTAGACAATTGGTGGTACCCAAGAGATGACTAATCCTAGAGACTGCCAACTTCCAGTTTTCTGTGCTAAGAAGAGAATCTGTATATTGAACAATGAAGGAGAACAAGGACTTAATAAACCAAGGCCAACAATGTGCACATGATCATTGGATGATGGCAACACAGAACTGATGACAAACAATCTACACATAACTTTATCCCAAAAAACAGTTTCTGCTTTCTTCCCTTTGTGGGGACAGTTTTGGATTTTCTCCCTCTTGCAAATGGTGCGTTGCAAATCTTTGGGTTGCAAAACTCACATACAGTATATACATTTTGACTTCAAGGTCACATTCAACTTTACAGGACCATCTCTTAACTGTACCCTGAATGTCAGGACTAAATGACATAGGGTATGAGTGTACGTATATGCATTGCATGGACGAAGAGGCAAAAGTTGGTGGGCACTGACCGTCTCTGGCTGTCTCTTCTCGTGGCTGGACTTTCCTTTACCACTGGGCTGTCGGGCTGTAAAGTAAAAATCATTAATACAGTTTAAATACAAGAATAGATGAGACAGTTTTGGTCAATATGACAATTTCAGCCATGACTCAACACTAACCTTAACTTTGGGTTCTTGGCTTGTCTCCAGTGTAAGAGAATCCAGGTTCAGTTCTCTAACAGCATAAAAAAAAGGAGAATGAGTGATAAGAAAAACATGGTGGCCAGAAAACTCGACATTTAGGTAAGCAAAGGTCAGACAACTAACAAGGGGTGTTCTCAGTCATAGAACAGGCCCAGAAAGCAGCTAATGTTAGAAGAAATTGAAAAAGCAGGAGTAAAGTAGAGTTAGCAATAATAAAGAGAAAAACATGGTAGCACCGGGGGAAACATGGCACTCTAGAGGACTGCGGATCAGACACAGCAAGAAAGAGAGTTAATGTAAAATCACATGACTCACGCTCCACGTTCTGCAGGACTGTACCCTCCAGTGCTGGCAGGTATAGCTCTGCGCAGTAGGCGGAGCCACGTTGAGGGGTCAATGTTCATCTGTCGAGCACGAAGGAAGGCTTTGCCTGTGTACAAATATAAAATATATGGCTTAATACAAACTTTTAAATATAATGTCATAACAGCATCTCAAAACAATGGAAAGATTTCCCTAAATCCTAAAGACATAAAGGGTAGGCAGAGTAAATCCCTTTAAAGTGAAGGAAATGCTCTTTTACAAAGCTGTCAATGGAATAGGTGTCACCACTGGAAGACTTCCCAACATTTTTTGTTATGGGGACAACTGTACAATTTTGGATTTCCCATCACTATCTGACAGGGGTTCTTTCTCTCTTACACTCTGTTCAAAGATTTCGTGCAAATTTTGCATTACTTGTGCAGCCAATTGTAGGCAGTTTTCATGTAATTACTTGGCATTCCTTCCAGGGGAAAACATTTTGAAGAAATATGAAAGCTTTCATTATTTACTTGCTTCTAACAATGCCACCTTGTAAGAAATGGAATAGGCAGTTGAGAGGCAAACATGGAAGCCTTAGGGGGAACAACAAAAACATGACATACTATGAAGACTGAAAATCAGACCCAGCAAGAGAAATGCAGTTATGTAGTTATGCATGACAGCCAAATTGAGCACTTCAAAAATGTTTTAGCCTTATCCCCCACCCCACCTACAATCCTTGTATTACCATTTCCTAGCACAATGCTCCATGCTGTGGATATATTAATAAATATCATTACATTGGCAGCTAGACCTTGAGTGGTTGCTTTGAGTGGGTGACACTTCCATTTCCCACTATTGATCGTTTTCTATGTCATTTGCATGAAGCCTACTGATCTCATACAAAATTATTATTTTTGTCCTAAAAACCCCACACACCTTGTTCTTTGGAGAAAATCTTCTTTTGTCGACGTAGTTTGGAAAATCTTTCAATTACTGGATTATAAAATGCTACCTGAAAATCAAATTAAAATAAGGATTATGTAAAGAATATTTAAACTGAAACAGGTTTTAATAATAAAATTGGAAGTCAAATCTATCTATCTTGGAAGTCTATCTATCTTGCAAGTTTGTGGAAACCTGATCATCAAACTATTCTAAAACTATGGAAATTGCCCCACTTTATGGCTACAACAGTTTCCACTCTACAGGGAAGGCTTTCCACAAAATGAGAGTGTATCTGTGGACATTTGTGCCCATTCAACCAAATTCATTCAGGTCAAAAGAGGTCCGGTACTGATGTAGATTAAGGCAACCTCAATATCAGCATTCCCAATCATCCCAAAGGTGTTCGGCAGCATTGAGCTCTTTGCTCTGTTTGGGCTTCTTGTGTTTCCCTACACCATACTGAACACATCTCGCCTTTATGGGTCTAGCTTTGTACCCATGGGCACAGTCGTGCTGGAACTGAAAAAAGGCCTTCCCCAAACTTTTACTATCACAAGGCTGGAGCCATATAGTCTTCAAACAGGTCTGTGTATGATGTAGCAGTAACTGTACCCTTTGCAGGAAACATTTGAACTCCATAAGCTGGCCAAAATCAGTAGATAGGATGATCGGGTGGCTACAAAAATTTGCACATAGGGTGTATATTGTTGAAGGACAGGTTGATATGAAAAAATAATTCATTTTAGCAAGCAATGCATTACAAAATCATGAAATGCAGATCAAAGCTGGAAAGAGGTGCCAGTAGGTCCTGTACATATTTTACTATAATCAGAAACCTATGGTAACACCTACAATTAATGCCGAGCCTTCATGATAAAAAAAATCCAATAAATGAATGGGGTGGACCAGGGGAACTTGGGGAAATAATGGGCTAGATGATGTCGGCTCTGAATCAATGCAGCTTCTAATGCACCTTGTAAGAAATTTAGAGTAAGCTATTTCAATACAGAAGAACCAGTACAACTGTGCAAGACTAAAGTTAGGGCTTTAAGCTACCCATACCTCACACAGTAGCGTTCCCTGAGGTTCCAGCTCCAGAAAGGTTTCATGTCTCTGGTCATCAAGAAATTCTTCCAACTTCACATATTTGATTGCACAAAGGGAGCGAAATTCTCTTCTGTACACAGAGACCTGCAGCTCTCGTGCCTTAGAGAACAGAACACAAGTTAGGGCACACAAACCAAACAGTATGGTGGATAAGAGATAATGAACAATATGGTATAGATCATGAATTAAATATAAATTTATAATTTAGCTCTGTGCTCATTGTTTTATCTAGACACATCGATAGCAACATTAGCGATAGAAAAGTTTGAAAATTTGGGTGTCTTTGAATGAATGTACTGGACTTCTCATTATTGTGAAATATGATTGTGTGCATGCAGATTTGTCTGATTTGCAAATACCCATTCAATTAGTGAACACAGACAACACAGTCAGAGTGATCCTAAGAATATAATGGTAAATAGGGGGATTTATAGAAAGATAAACCCTCTTTCTATAAATGCTGGATGCCTGGCTGCCATGCTAGTCTATCATTTTCAGATACACAGATTAGGAGTTCTGTGTCCTATTTGCATCCAATAATCTTCACAGGTCATTAATTCCAAAAGCATGAAGGTATTAGGTTCACTTTTGGATTTTCTAGGTTCATCACTTTCCAGTTCACTGGGATCCAGGTCACTACTGTGTGTCCAGACTGTGCCACATCTGTCACCTGGGGCTATTAATGCCAGAAATCCACTTGCTTGGATCACTTGTCATATAATGTCCCCAGCAATTCTACGCTCTTTTCATTATGACATGTTACGGCTTATTTTGTTACTTGGTGAGCACTGGCTCACCTGCAATGATGGGGTCTCACACTAAAAAGCCATTCAATGCAAGGGACTAATACGCTAGAGAAAGGTATTCTACTATTTTTTGTCAGCGTACCAGGCAAATTACACTCTGGGTTTGATTTACTAAAAAGAATTTAAGCAGTTCACTTACCAAAGTGATTTAGCGCCTTGGAAATGAGAATTCACCTTAGTGAAGGAGGTGAAGCTTTAATGGCTTTAACCAACCAAGGTCTTTGAAAACCATCCATGGTTAAGAAATAAAAATACCTTTAGAATTCACTTGTAAGTGAACACCCTAGATGCCTTTAGTAATTCAGCCCCATTGCTAGAATCATTTAATTTGTGAAAGGGGGGATATAAAAAAAAGGTCTACTATAGTATACTAGAGTGTATAAATTCTAGGTGGCATCACACAGAGGACTGAGATTCAGGTGGCACCTAAACTCCTATGAGTTCAGAAATTGAACCTTATCTCCAGTGCCATGAGTAAAGGAAGAGGGGTCTTTCTTTAGTGTAATTTCATTTAACCCTTCAAACCACATATAGAGAGAAGGCAGGTTTTTCCCTGTTCCTCTTTTTTAATGGTAATAATATTGACTGTGTTTCTTACCCTCTCAAGCTGTAGTTTGAAGACCTGATCCCAGGTGTCCCGACCTTCTGTCTTCCAAGAAGTCTGTCCCACCACAACATTGTCCAGCCGTAACACAACACTGATTTCATCTGCAGATTCCAAAAACACAAAACACAGAAGGTAACTTATGTAGGAAAGCTAATTGTCGATCTTTTACCTTGACTGCACCCCCATCATTATCATCACAATGTTAACAACATGTTTAAATAAAGCCACTTTGTTTTACGGCACACTTTAGTTTGGTCCCATTGACATTATTGGGTTCCTGTTTATTTTTAATGCTATGCATGTAAGAGGGGACAGCAGGGTGCTGTACATAGTTTCCTGAAAACATTAATTAACCATGCCAAAACCTCTTTTCGAGACCCCGGGCTCAAGCAACTGGCTGTTGTCTAGGGAGGGGGAATTGGAAAATGCTATGCTGATATCTAGATGGGTATATGTCAGTTCAGAGGAGGTGTCATTTCTAGCAGACTGTATTTTAATGCAGAACAACCTAGATATGTCTTTATGAGATTACAAGCCTCCATAAATAAAATAACTAAAATCACAAGAATGAGGGGGGCAAGCAAGCTTGAGAGGAAAGGGATAAATGATGTTGGACATCTCCCAGTCAGGAAATAGGGTGAGCACTATTTAACATGCTGCAGTTTGAAATCAGAGGCTCCTAGTGTGCAGTGAAATCAGAGTATGAAATGTATGTACATAAGAGAAGCTTCTGCAACTGTGCAAGACTAAAGAAAGATTTACATTTGAAAAAATTCCCTGCAACCCACAACAACCAATCAGCTTCTAAATGTTATTCTTCCAGGACACGTTTAATTATAGAACAATGACCATGATTGGTTGCTGAGGCTCTGGGTTGTTTCATATAAGACATTTCAATAAGGCCTATATAAAACATTATGCAGACTGCTATTGAATTTCTTTGGCATCCTTCCCACCGTGAGAGGCATTCTTCCCATTGACCACCATACAAATGTACTGTAACCTGTGGATTTAGTAACTATAGCAGATTGCAAGTGAAACTTATTTGTTCAGTTTAATTTGTTACATAATATATTTTTACTTCCTGTTTGCTTTCCGTTGTGTCATTGACAGTAAAAGTGTTATTTTAAAACAAGCAATGAAAACAGGAATCAGTGCTGTGTATAATTTAGCCTTTCTCTGACAATTTAACAGGGAGAACACCGAAAATAACTTTCTGGTCTTCAGGGAACCCCTGCTATAAATATTATACCCAAAACTCACATTATATTAGTGTGGTGGTCAGTGGGGAAATGCCACTCTTACAGAAATGCAAAAAGATTATTCTGGGTGAGTTAAACTGACTCAAGAAGTCCAAAATTATCTTTGCTCAAGGAATTCCTAGCAACCTCTGGATGAACCCTGGTTACAAAACACTAATCTAGGACTGGGGAGATATATAAAATATATATAAATAGGTATGGGCTGGAAGCCATATTATCTGACACTCCAGGTGTTGATTCTCCTAAGCAGCAACTATATGAAGCAAAGATTACTTGAAAATTCCTCGCTGCGATTAATGCTGGATGTGCGTGAGTACATGCTCCGCGCAGTGCGTGTCCTCAGACTCTTCCCTTCAAGGGGGCTGCTACCAGGTATCCAGGTCAGCGAGTTCTTTGTGCGTCCAGGGACGTTATCTAAAAGGTCCGTGCAGCCCAGGAGCCGAACTTCTAATACACCTGTAAAAGGAGATCAAAGGTTTTTAAAAATGAATTTGTTGGTGTACATACATATTTATTATTTACTGCAATTTAGAATACTGGGCCTGATGAATTAAAGCTCTACTAGACTAGAAAAGATAGACTATCATAAAATAACTTGGGTCATCTAGCAAACCTGAAATGGATTTCTTATAAATCATTTACTATTAGTTGAAAAATGTTTTCAATGCTGGACCAGATCCATTCTAGGTTTGATAGATCAAGCAGGTTCTCCCATGATAGTCTATCATCTCCAGTCTTGGAGAGCTTTAAAAAATAAATCAATGAAAATACATTTTAACCTTTGTCATCAAGGCATAGCTTGAGAACTGCTTTTAATTGCTCCACAGTAGTGTAAACAAGACCTTAGTGCCCATATAGATCATTATAGGTAATGCTATAGTTAATAATGAATCATAGTTAATGTGTATTGTATAAAAGCAGCCAACAAAACACCACAATGCCTGTATGTTACCTTAGCTGGAAGGTTGAGGAAAGCGAAATAAATAAATTACCACAACACAAAACTTTAAATGGGCGCTAAATGTACAATTGTTTTGGATAGAGACAATACCTGTGTATTTCCTGCTCAGCTGTAAATTGTATGATACATAATCAGAATAAATTAATATGGCAAAGCAAAGGGAACAGAGAGCAGTAATGAAGAGCATCCAATCAGATTTCAGCTTGTGTGCTGTTACTTTAGTTAATGGTGGTTGAATACTTTGCATAATATTATTCCTCTTGCATTGCCTTGATCCCAGTGTGTCCTTGTAACAGCCCAGTGCTGCAGAGAAGGTGAGCGATCTAGAAATAAAGGGTATTCTGCAGATATAAAGCATTATACAGTATGTGTGTTGTTGCATTACCTGTGAGGGGAGCTGATTTGGAGAAAGTGCTGTGAGGGGAAGACTGGGAAGGAGCGCCATGTCTGGTTGGAGAGACACACATTGCCATCTCCTCTCGCAAGAGACATCTTTTTGGGTGGTCATCAGGAAGGTCCTCTAGACATCTTTGTAGAGCAAGCGTCAGTAGATCCAACCTCTGCCGAGACTCCACAAGGCGAGCTTGTACCTAATCAACACCAAAAGCAGTATGAGATTCAGGGATATATCTTGAAAGTACTCAGTATACAAGAAAAGAGTTGACCAGGACAAATAGTGAGCGTGATCTCCTCAGGTAAGGGTTAGACTGGGGCCCCAAAGTTAGTGAGAAGAGCCCATCAAATCACATAGCTTTCACAGTCATATTTTTGAGAGGTAGCAGGGTCCAGGGGCTCACCAGAGAATACAAAAAAAAATGTAGGGGTGTATGATTGGGGCCCACCAGGGATATTTCTGGTGGAATCCTGTCCCCGGAAAGGACGGAAAGCAAACAAACCTGACAAGGGTTTTAACCCTTGATTAATCTATCCAAAAAATGCCAAACTTTTTTTATGCCTTTGGGTACAAAAGTTTAAGCTGAATCTTGGACCACCGTGTGACACTTCCAGGGACGTGAGCATTCAATTTCCAGAGCCTGTGCTTCTTATACCTGGAAGTTCCTGGTATTTTTCTTCACTCCTGGCAGCTGACCACAGTTGTGGGAGAAGCAAAGAGAAGGTGAGTATGCACAGCTGGAAGGAGGGTAGTTCAGTAAACTTTTTCTTTGCTCTGCATAGGCAAAGCACAAGTTTACTTTTGTAGAGCTATCTACAGAATGTTAACACAGACATAACATTTGGTATGTAGACAAGTGTTAAAGAGCAAAAAAAAATTTCCTACTGTGATATATCCAGAGATATAAAGCATATTAGAACACGATACATCCTGAAAACTGTTTATAGTTTTAAATACTCACAAAAAGTGACATTTTAAGGAAATTGGGAATGGCAAAAAAATAGTTTTACATGGAAAGCCGTAGGTTAAGTCAAAGAGATTTCCTTGTAACTTGTGTCTCCATATCTCCCACAAAGTCAATATGGCAAAGTCTCCCTAATTATATCCATTGAGGGAGTGTCACACTACTATTTGGCTTGGTAATAACTGCATTGGTTGTATTGAACTTTTAGTTATACAAGGTCAAAGCCAGAGTGAGAATTTCCTTTACCTATAATTTTGATGAGTGTTTAGTGTGATAGGATGTACACCATACCATTATACCAAAGCATTACCAAGAAGGAACACAGAAAACCCACATGAAACATAATAATTTCAGTATGGGAACTTTAAAAGACCCATAGCAATAACATTTATAGCTGTTTATGTCGTGGGAACAAGACACAGTTTTTGCTGTGGTTTGTTGACTTCACAGAGAATGCTGGAATAAAAGTGCATATTATTCTCACCTCATTGACCGCACTCTTGTCCTGAGCTTTGGCACCTCCGAGCATCCGCAGGGCGTTCTCTGCCCCCTCTGACACTGCCCGTTCCACTCTATAGTGGTGTCTCAGCTCCTCAATGTGCACTTCAGTGTGTGATAGCTCTGACATCCCTAAAACAGACAGGAAAGATGATGAATATGTAGCTAATTCTTGTGTACTAAAACACAAAAAGTGGAAATAAACGTAAAAATAATTTGCAAGGAGGTGATGTTCCTTTTGCACTAAAGCTTGATCAAGTCAAACTTGAGTCTGTTACTCCTTCAGTCTCTTTGCCCCATTTGCTGGGGGTTTATGTTTACATTTGATTATTATTTACCTATATGTTATTTTTGTAAATGAAATGTACCATGTAGACATTTTATTGCTGCATCTGTGTTCATATCTACTTAGTTTATTAGAATAGCTTTGTTAGTATCTTATCAGTGACAGATTTAAGTTTTAGTCGTATAAGTGTCTTTTAGCTTGTTCAATAGTGAATAGAATAGAAACACCTAGATCTGATGTTATCTGTATGACATCCCCCTTACCTGCTCCGGTACCAGAAGTCTCCTGGGCTGCCCTGCGGATCTGTGCACGTAACATGTGGATCTTTGCATCACTTTCAGACAACATCTGCTGCGCAGCTGACAGCAGCTTTTTATCCTGTAAAAGAACTTAGTTCATTATCAGAAACACTAGTTTCACATGGGGCATTTATATAATGTGGTACATCACTAGTCAAAACTTTTTTTTAATTTTGGAACGGTTTAATTTAATGTAAAGGCAGAATGTTTTATTTGTAGATAGGGAGGTAAGGGCATAGAACTGCTTAGGTTTTACTGCTGTCTGTTCCTCCTGGCAAAATTTGCCATTTCTTTGTCAAGAGCTAAGATTTGGAGAACTGTCCCCAGAGCAGGAGGGGAAGGAAACTCCTCCAATGGTGACACCTGCCTAACATGGGAACCCCCCTAAATCGGGGGGGATTACCTCTCATATCAGGTAAAGTAAAAGGAAATCCCCCAGTGGGTCACAAACAGCAGAAGATAACCTGACATGGGTTTAAACTTTCCCTACTTTACCCAAATACAAAATTTGGCTTTACATCCACTTTAAAAGGTCCTGTTGTTTTCTGGCAAAATTTCCAGCCAAACATTGTTGCTGCGGCACAGAACAATGAAAAAAAACCTTGCCTCACTCTACTAATAAGAAGCTTTTTGCCACCATTGTGTCCCTAATATAGAGATTGAAAACTGTGCAGTTCAGAACATTCCATACCATGTGCAGTGTTGTTAATAAGTGCTAAAGTTAAGTGCTTTGTATCTTTGCTATTGAGCTCAAACTATTATAAGTGGTGTTAATAGAGTGTGAGATGACCCATGATGAGCCTGCGAGCATCCGGAAGTGTAGCACAAAAATATTTTTGAGGTTACTACAGGTACACTTTAAATCACTGGGTGTCTTGTGACTGCTTAAAAGAAACTGAGTTTAAAGAAATTACCACAACTTCCTCACCAACTGTATTGCTGTAACTCTTTTTCCTTCTCCACCCAGCAGCCCTCTACAAATAAAATCATGACTTTGTCATCTCTAGCCAGAAAAATACATTCCCTTTTCCTTCAGTTACTTAACAACCTTCTCATTTATTTAACCATCACAGTATGGAGATCAAATAAATGAAAAAACAGAACAAAGTAAAAAATAAAAGTGATTATTCACATCAACCAGATGTTGTGTTGTATACTCAAATTTGTACAACTCTTCTGCTCACCTCTGCTCAAGCTTTAATAATAGAGCTCCCATGCTTTAATGTTACCAAGTGAAAAATGTTCTGTTGGGACAAACCCGGTTGGTTTTTACAGAACCACATTTACCAAAAAGCAGAACATTACTAATTCAGCAGTAACAGAAAAACAAAATAAATCTAATTTTGAAGAGTAAAATAACATATTTTACAGATCATTGGTCTACTGGCAAGAACTCTTCCTCCTTCTTTCTGACTCACATAAGATCCAGCTGTTCTGCATTGCACATGAGTGTCAGCTAGAGATATACAACATACAGAGAGCTACGATAATTACAAATGGCATAGCATGGGAACTTCCAGAACGAGCAAGAGCAAGAGAATGGTTCTAAGTTATTTCTCCTGTATCATCAGAGAATAACAGCAAGGAAAATGTTCTGACATTATCATCACATATAAATTAGGTTTTGGTGGCTGGGTTATCTAGGGGCTAATAAAGGGGTTGGATTTTCTTTAGCCATCCACTATAATAATCAATAATTCAGCAGTTGGCCTATCATAAGAAACCAATTTTGTAATTGGTTGAGGACATCAATTACAATCAGCACGGTGGTTTAGTGGTTAGCACTCCGGCCTTTGCAGCACTAGGTCCTAGGTTCGAGTCCCAGCCAGGACAATATCTGCATGGAGTTTGCAGGTTCTCCCCGTGTCTGAGTGGGTTTCCTTTGGGTACTCCAGCTTCCCCCTAAAATTGACCTTAGAACACATTAATGACATATGACTATAGTAGGGACATTAGATTGTGAGCTTCTTTGAGGGATAGTTAGTGACATGACTATGGACTTTGTACAGCGCTGCATAATATGATGGTGCTATATAAATACTGTGTATTATTAATCGTAAGCAACTTTTGTTTGTTGTATACTGTGTATGTATGATCAAGTACATCACATCACAGTCTAGTTGGAATTTTAGTTATTTCTTATATCAGAAGGGTTTTCATACATGTTTGTGCAGCATTTAGAACCACCAAACCAGTTGGCAGAGAGCAAAATCGGCAACAGGTGTGTACTAACCCTAAAAGCTTCTGAGGGTTGATAGGTACTCCTCGTGGCTGCTCAAGCTCATTTACTATAAAATATTAGTAATCAAAAAAAAAAAGAGAAAGAGAAGGGATTTTGGCAAAAAGTGTATTGATTGGTTACTTAAAATAATGCTCAATACAAAGAAACAACAATCTCAAAAAAAACAATAAATAGGTAGTTCACCCACTACTTCATGGTGGGGTAATGGACCCAAAACTACACAAAAACTCACTTATAACACAAATAAACTGTCCACCCACTGCACCCAGTGGGGTATTGGACTTGATACTAATCATTTAGCTCCTGTAATTCAATATTTGTTGGCCCCAGACCATAAGGGGAAACAAAATTTGTTGAGAAGACAAAAGAAAGGTTTGTCTCGGAACCCGACGCATTTTGCCCAGAATGCTTCCATATGCTTTAAAATATTATCAGTGCTGACAAAATCCTAATAAACACAACAGAGAAGACATAAATGGCAGCAGCTTTGACTATCCCACATAAACATTTAATTGACATCAATAAGGACCGCAATAGGTATACAGGAGATGCCCATTCACATGTCCTCAGCATGGTCTCTACATGTCCCGGGTTCTTGCGCTCTGTACCATTTTGCATTGTCTGTAATGGTCTCATTTTCTTACAAGTGCATTTTCCCTAAAAGTGACCAGTGGGTGGATAGTTTTGCTTGGTTTACTGGCTATCTACTGGTTTCACAGCAGAAGTATGTAGGTTGTGGGTCCCCTGAACCTACCCTGTGTGTCCTAAACTCCTGCCTAAGTTGCATTGTGATGGATCTGGCTTTAAGAAACAGCATGAACAGCACTATGTTAGGAATTTTTTCATCTATTCTGATACTCCTGGGAACACATAATGATAATAGGTGACTGATATATGCAGACAGATTGTCTCTGGACTCCTCTGTGCGGCATTGGATTTTGTTCTAATCCAAGGTCATCCTTAACCAGCCTAGCTTGTGGCTTGTCTTTACTGCACAGGTTTTTGTTTCCTTTTAGCTGAATTATGTAAGCTGATTTCCTAGAACTGTATTTAGGGGATATGAAGTCCTGATTCTGTTTCATGAAATATAATGTTGAACAGTGACCAGTTGTCTTTAAGGAAATTTTGCACACCTGTATTAAAGACTCACCTTGACTGAACCATTACTGTACATTTGAATCATATTTTCTGCTCCCTTTCGGACTCGCATCTCAATGTCCAGGAGACGTTCTAGTTTTAACACCCGAGGATTCTGGGACGGGCACGGGAATTCAGAGGAAATATTTTTACCTTAAAGGAAAAACACATTACATGCACAGTTCATTAAGAATTATTAAATAAAAGAAGTACAAATGCTGTAAGCCATTGCAACAACTAGAATCCAACATACCCAGCCCCACTGACCTACAGATTCAGTGGTTAAAAAATGAATACATTGGCTACAGAAAAAAGGAGAAAAATGAATGTGATATCTGTCAAAGATTCAACTTCCTCTCAATAAGAATTTCCTGACCTGTCCTGACCTACTTTACTTTACCTTTCTTTATTTTAAAACATCAGATTTGGGATGTTTACAGCATTAGACATCCTATCTTAGATTGTAAACTCTTCTGGGCAGGGTCCTCTCCTCCTCCTGGGTCACTGTCTTTATCTGTCTGTCATATGCAATCCCTATTTTATGTACAGCGCTGCGTAATATCTCAGTGCTATATAAATACTGGTAATAAATAATAATATTAACATATTCAGTCCAGAGTGGACTGAATATGTTAATAGAGAAAGAGAAAGAGAGGGCGAGACAAAGGGAGAAAGAGAAAAGAAGCTCTAGAATATCGTTAGAGCTGTGGGAGGAAGTCAGGTAGACTGTAGAAAGAAACTTATAAAATAGGAAATGACTAGAAAAATAAAATATAAATAATAAATAAGTTAAATATATAACCTAAATGTGAATCTCGACAGGTGTTAGAAAGATAGTGTGAAATGCAAGGAAACCACAACAAAAAGTTACATCTGTCTATAGGTGATAAATGGACAAAGGAAGAAGAAGCCCTCCAGTTGTTACATCCATCTTATACGTGCACAATGTATGTGCCAGAAATAAAGCAAATCATTATTTTTTTGTACATTATGTCTGTGCTGCACTGAAATCTATGGAGAGGGAAGGAGGTGTCCTGCTTAACAAATCAGAACTGAGCAGGTAAGGGTGACAATTTTGCTTCTCTATAGATTCATTGAGTAAGAGGAAATGGGTCAGTGGCAGAATCATCAGATGAAATAATGGGCAGTCACCACATCTAGGGATTGATAAGCTGCTACAAGTTTGTTCTTTGTATTAGGTAGAAAGTTATATTTTCAATATTTCTTTATGTTGAAAACCTTATTTCTGGGTTTTTCATTCTAAACCTTTTGGTGGAGACCGAAAATATATTTCTTAATAGATTACTTAATAGTATATGAATGTCATGCTTAACAGCAGAATCTCAAACTTCATTCAGATTTTCCCACAGCCCACATTTATTAAATATCTAGGAGAGACATCTGATAAAGCATTACAATAATAAATCATTTACTACCAGAGAAGAGCTGCTTGGCTCTGACCAACATTTGAAACAGAGGCAACCCAAAGAACAATGGACCAGTAATTCATGGTCAGTAATGGTATCTGCACATACCTGAAAAAGTCTTCTCCAGGACAATGGCATAAATTTATCTTGGGGTGCACACTTATGAAAAAGTTGACCTTCCTGCAGTGTTAATAGTTCACTTGCTTCTTCCCTTAACCATGACTACAATGGGCAACCTTACTAGCCAACAGAAATGTGGAAGTGGTATGATAGAGATAGTTATCCTTCAACACAGCAGGAAAGTGTTCCAATTTGCATAGGAGTGCACCTCAATGTTCAGGAATCCAGGAAGTTGGAGGAGACTTTTTGCAGGTATGAGGTCCCTGCATTATACTTTCGTAGGTATTTTAGACCAGACTAGTGTCTCCTTAGAAGTAAGTACCTGAATTGTGTCCTGGGGATGTTGGACAGCTTTCAAGTTCTTCCAGCTCTTGTTTTAAGCTGTCAAGCCTCCGTTCACACGTCCTCAGCATGGTCTCTACATGTCCCAGGTTCTTGCGCTCTGTGGTGGCCTTACGAAGCTTCTCTGCCCCCTCCTTAATTTTTAGTTCCCGGCAGATCTCTCTTCGCAGGCGTTCTCTCTCATTTTCCAGCCCTGGTGGTTCTTGTTTGTCACCCTCCACCCCAGGTAAGTCTCCTCCATCCAAACCCTGTAGTTCCTCACTCTGAGCACCAACAGTGGTTCTGTTTTCGCTCTCCATCTCTGTGCTGTTCCAGGAATCTGTCACCTCTCCATCTGTCCTTTCATTTCTCTTCTCAGGGCAGACATGAATCTGTACAAAAAACAGTAAACTGGATTATTGGACATGCAAAGCACATAGACAACCAGAAAAAACTGATTACTAATGTATGAATTATTTTATTGTAATGTTAGAGTTGTCCCCAAGTGGTGAATGGAAATCTAATGGGGATACCTGTTCCAGGAACAAATGTGTAAAAGGGGAATTCTACTCACGTTGGGTAATTTTCTCTAACTTCCTGTAGTTTATCTTAAAAAGGAAGTAAAAAAAAGTCCCACAGAGTCCCAGTGGTACATATATTTAAAAAAATAACCTTCTCTACCCTATCCAATGCTAAAAAAAAAGATAACCATCTTCTTTAAAAGCCAGGACCAACAACATTTTAGCAAGAACATTGGCCAGTGAACAGCAGTGTTCCAACTTTTTCCTTTTCTTCTCCATGACATGTTGTAAGGAAGGGTCTATCTACAACCAGAGAAAACCTCCATCTGCAATAATGAGCTTTTGTGGTGTCGGAAACACGTTTTATTGTCTGCTAAGGACCTTTTTTGTTCAGCCCAAAATACAAAGGATGCACAGGCTGTGTCATATATCTGATCTATTGTAGCAGCCTGGACTGCTGTTTATACATAATAGAGTTCTAGAGGACAAAAATAGAAATAAATTCTGTACACAGCAAAGTTCAACATATCAGTAGACAGTAAAAAAATAAATATTCCCCTATTATGCTAGTCATTTGCAAAGTGAGTCAAGAACAAAACCTGACTAAAAGCAAAACCAAAACAAAAGCTATGAAATAGAGACTAAAACGGAAGGATGGATTACCTTGGATGTACAAGGACTGGAAATCTATCAACACGGGCTACTGTAATCTGCTCCCACAGATGTCAGTTATGGATGAAGGGATGCACATTCTCTTTTCACAATAGATCAAGATTGACAGGAGATCTGACCAATGACATAGAGAATTTTTGTCATTTTTGAAAACATCCAGGGAGCTGACATTGCTGTTGAGCACTTCCACTTGGAACCCAACTCCTACACAGCCCAGTCATTGAAATGTTTGCTTTGTCGTGCTTCATATAACCCAAAAATAGGTCATACTTCATACCTATAGCGGAGTAATACCAAGCAGCACACTCACTTAGGAGGTGGAAAATACAAAGCGATGCAGCTCGGAACTGAAAAGTCAAAAATGTATAAAAAGTTGAAGCAATTAAAAACTAGACAAACATTAGTAAATTGCCAGCAGAACTTTGTCACTGGTACCTATAGTAGTTGAATCTTCTGATAATATTCTTCCAGACCCTAATGGGAGCCCAGATGTGTGTCATTGCCTCAACTGCCATGATAGTAAAGACTCATTTACAGCAGTGTGATGTAGTGCCATTTATTATGGTACTGGTACTCCTAAGCACCGGTGTGGCAACTCACGGTAAGGAAGAGTTATGTTGATTGTGATATAGTTTGTTGCAAAAAAATAGTTCATGTATCTTCATAGGGGGTCTGGTAGATTGCAAAACTGATATAAATGACTTAAACAATACACAGCATGATATGCATGTTTAATATGAGCATATTGGTGTTCACAGTCTACGGGGATAAAAATAGGCCTCAATGGTCCAATAGAAGGTGCTGGAGGTGTCGTGGCTACATGAGCAATCTAGAACAGTGGTCAGCAACTTAATATCTGAAGGAGATCTCAACTGTAGCCTCTGACGTGTCCATAGAGTCATACAATAGCTATGCTTCTGTATACCTCTATTATAAGTACATTAGATCACAACGCCCAGGAAAAAGTTATTTGTTAAAATGTCAATTCAAAATTGAAGTTCAAGTTCAGTTTGCACAGATAGAATTGAATACCATGGTGACATTTTCACAGGTTTGCAAACATTCATGTTCTATAGGACGTTGCACTCAGTTATGCAGTGTCTGGTGCTTATTAAATATGCCATGTCAATGTCATTCAAAGCATTAATGCATCTATTGGATTGGATGGAAAGAATGTAATATATATATATATATATATATATATATATATATATATATATTGATATATATATATATATATATATATATATATATATATATTGCTCTTACTTTTTTTCAACATAAGAGGTCTGGATTTGGTCATGGTGGACCTAATCCAGGCCCCATGCAGCTTTGCACCATGAGATCATTTCTTATAGTGTTCGATTGCTGGCTGTAATAAGCCAAGAATAAATAAGCCATATCAGGGGGAGACATATATTATTACCTAATACATAAGGAGCGCAGCAATTCAGTTTTGCTATCAAACAACTCTGCATTCACACAGATCCTGCTGATCTGTACAATTCAGCACCTTGCTGATCTTTTGATCTCACTGCAAGCCTATTTACAATGGTCTGTCAATAAATAAAAAAACTCAATGCATTCTCTAATGACATGTCACACCCACATTTCACATATATTGGCAGAAAGATCCATGGCGAGAATGAGGTACTTTACATAAAATAATATTATGAATGGGGAATGCTAACATACCCTATTGACTTATGTAAATGCCGATTCCCATTATTAGGATGTAATAAATATCCTAGCGCTAATTACACAATGTTCCTGCTTAGAACTAACTTCTTTAATTACAGGTGGTATTTAAGTGATGTCAAATTTCTCTACTTACAATACACTGAATGCCATTATTTCCTGTTTTAAATAGGACAATCAGGGTTTTAGATGTGGGATACTTAAAGGACTATCTATCGTTGAATATCCTCCATGCAATACAATGGACATTCCTAGGATGTTTGAATATTGTGTCTCATTATATAGGAGGTGTGCCTGCATCCCCTGCTATGACAAAGCCATCAGTACTGAATGCTGTAATATTTTCCTATTTCCTGCTCTTTTGTTCTCGCTTCTTAATATCGCCTAATCAGGCTGGTGGATTTCTGCTGAGAAGGCAATGCTTCAACCACCACTAGATTATGACACCCTATACACTCTCTCTGTATTATATTTAGTGCACTTTTAACAGTGAAAAGGGCAAGAGGAACATGTGAAGATGGTAACCCAAAAGCAACTTTCAGTTTTGGATGCCAGTTTACCAAAAGGAAGTTGCAAAACTGGAAAAAGTGCCAAGAAGGTTAACTAAAATTACAGACATGGAGAACCTCAGCTTTGAGGAATAGCTGAAATTAATTTATTCACCAATAATGAGTTAATTATAGGGAGATACAACAGGTATTCTGGTTTATACACTATTTGCATTCACCTATCAACTTTATTGCTGTTATAAACTTTCATTTAGTTGGGCTTTAACTACTGGGTTTGCCAGTTGTTAATGGATGAGATGTCCTTTTTACTTTTTTTTAATACAGTTTTTATTGTGATATTTTTTATTTTTTAAAAAAATATTCTATTTTACTTCCATTACCCTATTGTCAGTTGTCCCAGTGATAAAAAGAAATGCATGCTAGATACTTACACTCTCGTATTTTCTTCTCTGCCCAAGGAAAAGGGTAATATGTGGATTTTCAATGGAAAAGAGAACACTTGACTTTCTCCACTTCTTCCCACAAGGCAGCGGTGACAGCCTATCTCTACAGCTGGCCAATGAAAAACCAAGCCCCAGTGCAATAATGGATAAGAAGAGTGTTCTTATCCAAATGTAGAATCTGACAAGATCAACATTGAATTATTATGCCGCTTTTTTTACCGTGCAAGGTTGAACTCCTGAGTGCACAGGCTTAATAAGAATGGTGATGACAGACAAGACAAGTAATGCTGAACAGATTCCCTGAACTTGATGAAAGGCGCAGGCCCTAAAACGCGTCAGTATTGCTGTGGGCCCACAGTAGCAGGCTGATAAGAGGAGTTGGGTGGTTTATGCTTCTCTTTCTGTTGCAATTCTGAGTTTTTGTACCTACATTGGGATTCCGTTTCTTAGCCCGGAAGGTTAGACCCAACAATTGTTTTCATTGTGCTTATCCTGGAAATTACAATGATACTTTCTTATACTCAGGAATCTTTTGTAAATGTAACAGTTTCTTGGCATTGTGTTTTTTGTTTTACTGCAAACTCCAGTTACATTTCCCCAGTGCACTTAGTCATAGAATCAATGGCAGAAATGAACCATCTCAATATAACTGCTTTAGTGCTCTGTCGCCCATTAGGTAGATGGTATTTGTCTATCGATATTATCAGCAATATATGGTGGCTTCCTGGTTTCTCCTAAATGTTTCACACAATGAGACTTCCTGTTCTACAGACTAAGACGTCTGGAATGGGCAGGAATACGGGATCCCCACCATGGCAAATATTTTCCTGATTACACAATGATATGGAAGTGATCACAGACATAGTCCATATGTTTTAGAAAAGAGAAGAACTGTATTGTAGTAACACAGCTTCCCAAGAAAATAGATGAGAAGATGTAGAGTTATGTGAAGTAAAAGTATGTGGATGGCTACAAAATAAGAAATGTAACATATGGTTGTGTTTGAAGCATAATTGGAAGTAATTAGGTAAAAGTGGACACAAATAAATAAGTATTAAACTTTGTACATAAATCAGATGGAGGTCAGATGATTTGTTGCTGGATCTTTTGTGACTGTTTCCAGTGACAGAGGACCGAACAAGCGGGTCATTTTGTTCAATTGAGAGGGGAGGATGCATGAGAGGCCCTATATTGTGGTTTCCTCCATTGGAGTGAACAGCAGTCGTTCCCAATTGGTTGTTCATAAATCCGCCATGGCGGACTGATGAAGGACGCCAGGGGACTGCTGAACACATACCAGGTTTTTGGCTTGAGACAGGGAATGACTGTTCATCTCAGGTGCCAATCATCTGATGTGTGTATGTAGCTTAAGTCTATAAAGATAACCTTATGAAATTAGGATCAAAGAAAACCTGTATGGTGGAAATGTGTAGGCTACTACTGTTGACCTTTCGCAATATAACTACTAGTTCCTTGGTCACAATTATAATTTGAATAGTTACTTTTTCAATGACCTGGAACAACCATGTAGATGAAGAGTTTCCATTTCCAGTATTTAAATCTGTGAAGTCCAGGCAACTAGAACGTCTAAGGGTAGATTTCCATACTGAATTGTTTTCATAACATGTATAGTATTCATGATAGTATTACATATATAATATATACAGTATATTATAATAAAAAATTATATATAAATTCTAATATAGAAACAAACTACTGCACCTCAAAAATAAACCAAATGTAGTACGTGATCATAATATGTTGGTATTACACTTTAGGCTGACATAAAAAAAAACCTACCTAGGCTTTTATTAGCCTTTTGCACTCCCAATACACTACTAATGTTAATATGTAGAATCTAAATTTACAAAATTGTACAGCATTTTGCACAAGCCAGTTTATAATGACAATGGTTACTCCATTAACCGGTCCGTACAGTAACCTTACACTCTCACAGCTATTCAAGCAAACAGATCAAGGCATCATACCACATTAGGAGCATATAAAGAACTCCAAACCCTGGCAAAAGGAGCACATACATTATGCATCTGAACCAATTTACAGGGAGCAGTAAGTAGTCAAACTCACACCTGGCCATATGGCTGCCATGAATACTTACACACAAACATGTGCTCATCTTACAGGGATATTAAAGTGGAACTAAATGCTTGTTATTGTGGGTGAGCTTTTGCCATATTCGAATATGGTGCACCTTTCTGTGCCATGGGGCGATGACATCTTTGTTGCTGACTCAACTGAGGACTTCCAGGTCCATGGCAATCTTTAGCAGAAGTTGTGTTTTTCGGGTGAGTTACATTTGTTTTAGAGTATGGGCCTATTTCCATTGGTGAACAAAGAAAAACATGTCTGCCCAATTAGTGTTCAAATTTTAAATACAGCCACATCCCAAAAAGATAACAGCAATATAACACAGTGCTCTATGCAGGACTTTTTAGGGAGCTCAACTCAATAAAAATCATCAACAATTGATTAAAATCACTAACAAAAAGCACTTTATTTTTACTTTTTTTAAAAAAACAATTGAAAACAAATGAATCAACAATTGATTAAAATCAGTAACATTTTATTTTCTAATTAAAAACACCTAAAACTATCGTTTTTTTTATCCTGGATACATAATGATCTTCCGTTCAATAGGATTGCTCTCTAATATGTTCTGATGAAGCACACTAAGTTGCTGCCTAATGCTTAAAGAACAGAGAAAAATATCAGAAAATGTGTAGGCTAAATTGTATGCAGGATGAAAAAGACTGATTGTTTTAGGTGTTTTTAATTGGAAAATAAAATGCTTGTTGTTACTGATTTTAATCAATTGTTGATTCAGTTAAGCTGCCTAGAAAGTCCAGCATAGAGTGTTGTGTTATATTTCTATTTCCAGTAGTGCCGCATATAGTGACAGGCTATACACTGCATAGTGCATGTGTGGTGTAGTGTAGGCAAAATAAGAACAAAAAGCCACCAGGAGCCAAAACACTTTTTGTGGAAAAAGAGACTTTGCAGGTGTTCTTTGCCAAAAACCTCTTCCTCCTGGTGCCTTTTTTAAAATTCTTTCCGGGTTTAGCTCTGCTATAGGTAAATTTAATTAGTAGACATACAGGTATATTTGTGTGACAGAATACTACCTAGCTACTCCTAGTTTGCTGTACATAGTATAAGGTATAGATCAGCTCAGGTCACTGTTGATTGGAGCACTGTGCAAGTGGCGTGTCGGAGTGCTGGAGATTGGGAATGGTGAGCTTTGTGTGAGAACAATTGCCCCAGTTTCCAGCGTATTGCTGGCACAGAGCAGCTTAAAACATTTTAAAGCGCTGACAAATATTAGTAAAACAATTTAAATCCTTTGCATGGACAAACCAAAGGTTTACTTCAAGAGCTATTTTACTAAGTAGATTTTTTGACCTCAGAACCATTTTCTCAATAAAATATTGCATGGGTTTACACGTTGTAGTTCTTTTGTTGTATCTCTTTCAGTTTCTGATGAACTGGTATTTTATGCTGTACTTTTCTGCTTTCCTCCACAAACACCTCAAAGAACCCTACCTGCGAAATAATCTGCAGGTATTTTAAGTAAATCTAGGGATAATCTATGTGAACTAACCCCGTAGAGCACTGTACGTGACCGGGGAACAATAATATAGCACTCATATCAGTAACTGATGGGCATTCCAGTGTTATTGCTCCCCAAATCCTTCTCAATACAAGCCATAGTAATCAGGGTCACCATCAATGGGGGCATAAGGAGTACTTCTTTACCAGGCCAAGATCAAAAATGCTTGATTTTTGCGATGCTGGAACATTTACACTTGGGTAAGGGAGCCCAGAAAGTTTACCTAGTATGGGGCCCAGAAATTTGAGTGACCTTGAAAGTAATAACCCACCAAAGAGGGTTTATAAACCTGAAATAGCTCTCCTTATATATTGGTCAGTATTTATGAAATAAATAAATCTCTTTTATGAAGGCATCGCTGAGCTTGTAAGGCTGTCAAGTTTGTTTTGACTAACCTCTCAATAACTTGTCACATTAAACGGATGGTTGAGATGGGGATGATACAATGCTGTTGCATGTGTAGTCATATGAGGTCATCATCCTACTGTATCAACCCTTTCTTACTATCTTATTTAGTTATCAGGGGTTATTTTATCTGATGATTGTTAAAGTAGGTTTAACCCTTTGGTTTACATAGATGTATTACATAAGTCACGGCTGCACCCAGGCCCATGTATTCAATGACGTATGTGTGCACCAAAAGTATGTATCAACAGGCTTACTGCATGAGCTTGCTTTGACTTCAATGTTTGGCATCTGAGTAAACTGAATAAGTGATTTTGGCATCATGATCACATTTACAAACTCAAAAAATAAATCCCCCAACCACCCCACTGCCATCTAATCTCTGTGCTGGTTCTACCGCCAGTTCCACAGGCATCTGCTGCATAAATCTTGGAGACGGCAAGCAGTAAACTTCAGTTTTATTTTTATCAGTTCATTTTGGCAGTGAATGGGCTTAAATTGCTCACTTGTCAGTCCTATCTACAATTAAGGTCAATGGTCTGATAATCTGTCATCTCCACAGTGCATACTGTTGCTGTGGGAACATTTAATGACACTCAAAAAGTTTAAATAAAAAGTCAAAGGAAGAAAAAAAAATTATAAACACCTTTATAAAAATTTGAAAAACTCTTAAAGCGTTCAAAGTTCTGTATTCATTTCAAAGCATGTCCATGAAAACATGGATGAGCCACCCTAGGGCCTCTCTTTTGACAATTGTGAGACCAACATCCTCTGCTGTTTCTGGTACCTACTTTTACTTTCAGGGGAGTGAGTGGCATATCAGGAAAAATGACTCCCATGGTCACCAGATTCCTTGTAGTCTTCAATGAATCCAGAGTGTAGCACTTTTGTGTCAATGTGGCTTTAGATGCCAAGGTAGAAGTACATAGGTACTCCAGGCTTTATCTGCAGCACACAAGAGGCACTGGGCATTGACAGTAAATGGAACTATTCCCCCTAGGACACAAAAAAGTCTGACTGTGGTTTATTTTTTTCCCACTCCTTTGTTTTGTAAGAACTTTTAGGGTACTGAAATAAACATTTAAACCCCATTTAGGAAATGTGTTACATGGTACAACAAAATCATTAAAGCTGACTCCAGCCTTGCCTTCAGTCTTGCACATTTGTCGGCTCCTTTCCGGTACTGAAACTGCTTACTCTGATTTCACTGCACACTGTGAGCTTTTCACCATGGGAAGCTGTAGCAATTCATATGAAGCCAACTCTATTTCCTGGTTGGAGGATGTCCAGCATCATCTAGCCCTTCCCTCCCCTGCAGAACTGCCATTGCCCTTCCTATTTCATTCACTAAATTTCAGCATCACATGTGGACATTTTCACCGTTTTCTGCTTTCAGGAGGCTATGTACAGCTCCTGTTGGCCCCTACCATTAACCAATGACTGCATTGCATAGAAATGCACATAGACCTAGTGATCATGTTATTTAAAATAAGGTATGTAATGAAAATGAAAGAGTCTTATGTAATCATTTCAATAGCATGTTGATGAGATGGGATAGAGGAACAAGGAAAAGCTAAAAAGCAGATTAAGCATAGCTTTAAATATTATAAAATAATAAAATTAGGCTGATAAATAGTCAAAATGTCATACATTTTTTTATTCAAATTGGCGTTAAAATACCTACACACACATAAGGCAGCTGCACACACATGCAGTAAAGTTCTTTCCTGAGAACAGTCAGCACAATCATCCTTCATCAATTCATATTACATGGAAAGTCTCCTATATTCCCCTCTCTGGTTTAGTTTCACTGTATTACCAAGCTCTGACTTTCCCTGACTTCTTGGCTAAGCCCATCAAACTACCATTCCATTGGCCAATGGCACTTCCCTGGTGACCAACAAGGGAGTCTCATTGGACAATAATAAGGCAGTGGGTTGAGCATAGCCATGAAGTCAGACCCCAATAAGAAAGTGAATTAGAGAGGGGCACAGAATAAGTTTATGTGGTCAATAAAATATATAGCGGACATCTTCTGCTGTCTGCAAATGTATATTACTTTACAATGATAAAGACTAACAATGAATTCCTCTTATTTGCTTAATGGTAAATATACTGCTGAAAGTGTTCCATTATGTCTATTCATTAACTAAATAAATATATAAATAAATAAAAAATATCAGTTGCTCTTTTTAGAAATCTAGTAAGCCAATAACTTTCTGCTGCATCCACATTTACTATTATTTTCATCTCTCCATACAGTACAAGCTACCTCAAGGTAATGGAGAAGAGGAGAGGGGGAAGTGTTTTGTAGTCCTGTCCTAGCGTGACAATAAAGAACATTGGGTAAAGGAGTATTGTCTCTTTAGGACAGATCCTCAGACACCCCCAAAAAAGGAAGGCAAGAAAATAAATGCAGCCACCATATCTAAGGACTTGCAATCTGCAATATGTAACATTTTTATTCTTAAATATGCTGAAAAGAGGAGAACAGAAGCAAGGTAGATATCATGCTATCCCACTGTAGTCAGTGTGCACATGTGGAATAAAAGGTTGTTGTACTAGGCTTTTGACATATGCTTTATATTTTGTTGGTTTCTTTTAATAACCGTGTCCCCTAAACAAAAGGACATTAACATTTAGGGCCCCATCAATTCAAAAAATAAAAAAAAAGTTACTTCTGGTTTGGTGGAGCATGAATATTTTTGTCCTCCATTTTTTGACACAGTATGGTCTTACACCTCCTGACTTCCGCAATAGCAGACTTCCTGACCCTCACCCCACTGAGTTGCTTCATTAACCCATTATCAGAAAACCCCTTGCTGAGCGCTGACACTAACTTACACAGAGTCACTTCAACTGCTGCAACTTCCTGCTGATCATCACCCCCTGGCCAAAAAAAAACATTCCCTACTCCATTATGCTTACCCCATTCAGACACATGCAGAGCATCTCACAACGATCCTTTTCCTTGTGCTGCGTAGACTTTTACAGGGTCCTTCATTAACCCTTAGCAGGCCTGGGCAAACTGTTCCCTCTCTTGCCACCTGTCATGTTTCCGGTTTTACAGATCGCAACGAGCACAGTGCGCAGGAAGTTCTTTAGGTACACACACCGTTAAACACATGAGTGATGTTACTGATTTGGAACCAGACCAGTCCAGAAAGCATGCTTCCATCAGAAGCCTCTGAGACAGGTTTTTAAATTTGCAATATACTGCATTCAACTTGAAAGGTGAAATACTGGGCTCTTTATTTAGAAGGGCAATCTCAAGATTTAATTGAAGCAACCAATCAAGTGACCGCCTTTCATTGGTCTAAAATCATAACCATGAAAAGTGGAAATGTGAATGGGGGTTAGGATTACAGCCTGCTACTAAAAAGGTCATTTTGAAAGGTTAGATATAAACTGTATTAAAAAATAAAACAAGATAAGATAGGATAATATATATATATATACACACACATATATATAAATAACTCCATCAGTTTGATAAAATTAAGACATAAGCTTATCATAGAAATGTGATCTGGCCCCATATAGTCTGATTATGAGGATTTCAACATATCTATACGATGGGACCGTCAGCCTTTAAACTATACAATGCCACCATAAGTGGCTAAACAAACATGACGGGTGGGTTTAAGTGCATCGGTGACTACAGGATCAGATGCTTTACAATTTGAGATATGCAAATTAGAGTTATGTTAAATAACTCTTTTATATCGGTTTTACATTTTTCCTAAAATGTGAAGTTCTACCATTTTAGGTGCTATCAGGAAGCCAAGCATAATTCTGTTTTCTATATTGTTCAGTCGTTGTAAGGTATTGATTAAACACATGCATAAAAAAGGCTTCTGTTGTCTATAACCTGTCACCCCCAATGCACAATAAAAAAATGAAAAAAAAAAAAAACAATGAAAATTGAAAACTATCAACTGGACTTTATAATATATAAAAACTATAACATACAATATATATAAATATATATATATATACACACACACACACATATGTGTTATGGATATATAGGAGATGTAGTTTACATAATACAGTAATGCAAAATGAAAAGTGAAAAGTACAATTACACAAAACAAACAATCTTACTCTATTTAATAAAAGTGAAATCCATGATACATAAGTTCGAATTGTTTGCTATTGGGACTCAAGAATACTCCGAAAAGAAAACACATACACAAAATATAAAGAAAGGTTCAATATAAACATTAGAAAGCGTTAATAATGGTAAAAAAAAATTAAGATATTGAATGGAAGCTTGCTGAACTTTTGATGTAACTAAACTTCCTGATTGTTCCAAGTCAAATCTTCATAGATATAATTGTTACAATACAATGTATCAACATAACAATAACATAACAGCAACAAAGCAAAAAATCCTGCCAGAAAACAGCAAAGAGTAGCTTAAAAGCTAAAAGCCACATAATAAAAGTGAGTGAGACACCTGTACCTGTGCATCCTGCTCCTGTGTTGGGGTGTGTGGCATTATTTGACACACAATATGTGACACGCACAGTCAGGGTGTCACTGTGTCACCGCTGTCGCTCTTTGGCCACACACAGGATGACATGGTGTGTCACACACACACACATACAGTGTTGGTCTCTTTCTGTTTGCTGGTCCCTCCCTGCATTTCCTGTAGATGGTTAAGGCTGCATATCAAGGTGTGAGCATGCCATTGTCATCTGCCATGGCTCAGATCACAGATCTAGCGCCCACTGTGTGCAAACTCAGTGTATCACTATAGAGTGGTGTGATGGGGATTAAAGAGGAGGGTCTACCCAACAAGGAAATCTATTATTGGAGTACACACCCTTCTATGCTTTTCTATCATCCCTTGTGGTGGGATGGGGGATTTCTTTATAGAGTAACATGAAACATGTGTGCATCACAAACACAAAGCATGGGAGGATTTAAAGGGATTTTATTTGTAACTGTAAGGATAAAGAAGTGAATAAAAATATGCAATACTTTATTATCTGTGTGCTGTTCACACTAATTTTACTCACATTCATATTTCGATTTGAAGACGGAGTTATTGATATCACTGCTTTCTGATAAAAATATCAGCGTGCTAAAAAAATTATAAAAAACAATTATTAGTAAAACTAAAAATACATAAATATAAAAAGTAATACAAAGTTTCATTAATAAGCAGAATAAATTTATATAAATAAATAAAAGTCATAATAAATATTGCAGTTGCAGAAGTAGTAGACCTTATGTTGAGGTTTTGTTGCTGTTTCCCTGCTGGGTAGAGTTACCCCCTTTGAACCTTGTCACTATGACAAACAGAGAGAGGCAACCCAAATGTCATCAGGGCAATAGGTCTGGGAATATCTTTCAATGGAGACAGCTGTTCTGGGGACAAATCTCTGGGATAAAAAATGGTAACTTTGAAGAGATTTTACAGACAGGCAGAAAATTCAGCCATATATCCCTAGTGGGGTCAAAGCAAAAATAACCTAATAGGGGGTTTAACCCGTCTTTGCTCCGTACAAAAAAAAAAAGGCTGGATATACACTTTATTAGGAAATAACGTTTCATTATTAGATCAATACAATTTGGCTATCACTTTTAAAATCTTATTGATGACCATCTCACTGCGTCACATGAGCTTGGCCAAATACAAATGCTCGAGAGCTGTTCCCCTGTGGGCTTTGTTCCTCTGCTGTGGTAAACCCCACATCCACTCCACTTTAACCAGTTTCAGGGTTGACAAAATTGTACCAGTGGTTTACTATGAAGTAATAAGTGCCTACTGCATTCAAATCCTGGATGGAGTATCCTGTTACAGTGCTTATGGGATCCTGGGGTGGTCTCCAGCAAACCATCTGGTGGGTTCTTGTGTTTGCTCTTCTGGGCAATTGGGGTAAATTCTGTGTATTTCATTGTATTCTTGCAGGTATGATGTATGCTACCCATTCATCTGTGTGGAACTGGACCCCATAATAGGAGGCAGGATACAGTTAAGGTGGTCAGAGACTATTTTAGCTTCTGATGTGATGGGTTCTGGTTTTGTGACTTTGCAACAGCTATGTAGTATCTTGTATCCCTATCTCTTTACCTGTTTGACCTAACCTATTTCCTGAAACCCTGACTATGCTTGTCTCTCTGCTGCTAGTTTTGACCTGTGCCTGGAACACTGACTTTGCCTTTCTGCCTTCCACCAGGTCTGGCCTTTGCTTGCAACCTGGATGACACATGCCAGACCTGACCCCAGGCTGGAACCAGGATAAAGCCTCTCTACCTGCCACCAGCACTGATCTTTGACTGAAACCAGCAATGCCGCTCTACATGCTCCAAGCCCTGCCTGGAACCAATACTACATCTCCCTGCTTGTTTCCAGTCTTTCTTCTTGCCTGGAACCTTGACTACATCTCCCTGCTTGCAGCTATTTATGCCCGCTGCCTGGAACCCTGACTACATCTCTCTGCCTGTTGCCAGCCATCTTTTTCACCTGGAACCCCAACTTCATTTCTTTGCTGGCTCCCAGCCCTTCTTCCTGCATGGAACGTGGACTACATTTCCCTGCTTGCAGCTAGTTCTGCCCTCTGCCTGGAACCCTGACTACATCTCTCCCTCTGCCTGCTGCCAGCCATCTTTTTCACCTGGAACCCCAACTACATTTTTTCGCTGGCTGCCAGCCCTTCTTCCTGCCTGGAATGTTGACTACATCTCCCTGCTTGCAGCTAGTTCTGCCCTCTGCCTGGAACCTTTACTAAATCTCTCTGCCTGCTGCCAGCCATGACCTTTAGCTAGCACTCTGCACACACTTCCTGCCATCGGCCTTGACCTTCACTTGTAAAGCTACGTACACACTTCCAATTATTATCGTTGGTAAACGAACGACGAACGATCCTGCACGATATCTGCGAACGATCGTATAGCACCGATCCTGTACATACAGATAACGACACGATCGTTCGTAGATATTGTACACACAATAGATGCGATCATTTGAGCGATACAGGAAGTGACGTGCATGACAGGAAGTGAACGAACGTTCGTTCATCACGCATGCTCAGACCATGGACGATCAATGAACGATCGTACACACGAACGATGGTCAACGATCGTCGTCCAATCCGATCCGCCGGTGCGGTCGTTCATTTCCAACGACTTTCCTCGTTCGTAGGCGTTGTTGGTTACTTTTTTTACGAACGATTTTTGGCCAATCGATCGTTCGTCGTTCGTTCGTCGTTCATTTTGAACGATAAAAATTGGAAGTGTGTACGCAGCTTAACTTGTCAAGGTCTTGCTGCCTGTCACTTGCTTTTAGCCTCAGCTTAAGACCTGACTGAAAGGCTTGTTGTATCCTGGCTGTCCCCACACCAAAACCTTTCATCTGTCTTCCTCTGGTGGGGTGACCCCAAGGGCCATGACTTAATGACACATTGCAGCAAAGAGTCCAATCACTTTTAGGGTTATGGGCCCAATACCCCTTGTTAGATGCGCTGATAAAGACCAGGTGTTGCCTAAACTCTTTGCCTTTGGTGATCTTACTTTACTGGCAACAAGTGAGCTAACATAACCCAACCAACAATCTAAATAAACAGTGGATGCTTAGTTTCTAGTTGTACTGATGGATTTCTCTTAGATTGTAAGCTCTTCGGGCCTGGGACCTCTTCTCCTCCTGTGTCACTGTCTGTCTGTAATTTGCAAACCCTATTTAATGTACAGCAGGGCAAAAAAATGTTGGCACTATATAAATACTGTTTATTAATAATAATAATAATAATAATAATAATAATTTATGTCAAAGTCCAATACCAGGTCATGTCCAGCTTGGCGTTTTTCATTTACAAATTGAAAACAGCCCTTAGGCATGTCCTATATCTTTACATGAAGATGAATTTTAATTGATGATATATTCCAACAGATATGGGTGTGATTAATTATTAACACTTCCATGCTGTCATTTTACATACGTTCCTGCTATTTCTAGTAACATCATTAATTTAATCCCCATCTGGCTAATTATGAATGCCAGCAATATAAGTAAAATCACTGGGTAAAAATTAAGGTATGTCATAAAAATAGAAAGGATTTATTTAATAATTTCATTAGCATGTTGATGATGAGGGGAATGATGGGATCGGGGAAGGTATAATATTATATTTATCTTTAGCTGTAATCCCACAGGCTTTCCATCAGGTAGAGTAGGTAAAAACAGGTGAATAATGCAATTATGCATCCTTCATCTGTTTTTGGGGCCAATTTGTAGTGTCATAGCGGTGACATCTTTTGCTACTAGGATATGGAGGATTAAATCTATTTTTATAGCCATACAAATATGAATACATAGTTTTTATTATCCCATGGGAAGAATAAAAAACATCAGCTCCAGCTGCAATACTAGCCTCCTCTCTAACCCTGTTCTTTGCAATACCCTTTCTCTGCCACCAGATGTCTGCAGTCTTCCTGATTCAATGACACCCAGCTCCATTCAACCTAGAAGGAGGTTAAGAAGATACTGTGAGTGCATAATGCGGGTGTCAATAAATTTTGCTTATGGTTGGTCAACATGGCAGTATAAAGATACGTAAGACAGAGGTCATTATGTCATCGCCTCTCTCTATATCATTAGATACTGCTCAAATTTTAAAGAGGTAAATGACTATGTGCTTCAAGTTTCTGGCCTAAACATCCCTGGAAAAAATATGTATAGAAAATTAAAACAATTTAGCATAAACATTCATGTGGACCTATATAATTCTCATTAAAGCTTGCTGTGAAGGAATCAATACATGGAAATTGCTATGATAAGACATGCAATATATAAAAGAAACACAAGTCACAATGAAATATTTCCTGGACACAAGTATAAGTTAGGCCCCATTCAGACTTGTGGTTAAAAGAACACAGCTGTCAGCTGCTCCCGGCCACCCTCTTTACCTATTATGCTGGCAACTACAGAGTTTGACAACTGCTTTGTCATTAAGTGGGGTTGACAACTGCAGATGCTTTCGCACTTCACTCCACCGCACTTCAATCCAGCGCAGCCACATGGAAACTTGTGCACATAATAGTCCTCTTCTATTCTGCTGGATGGAAGTGGTTGGATGGGATAATAGAACACTGTGGTCAGCTATAATTCTTAAATGGCTCTTAGAATAGACATAAATACAAAATAATTTACGATTTTGTTAGGGAACATCTAAAAATGTTAAATATGCCAAAGCAGTGACTTGTATTGAACCTGAACCCCAAACCAGAAAAAATTGCTGCATAATACTCTTTAGATATGGTGGCTGTGTTTGTTTTCTTTTTTTCAGATTTTGTTTTTATTTTACCTGCATATAACTCACTGGGTAACTTTGTTTAATACTTCTCTATATATGAGGTTAGTTGTCACCAAAGCTGGACTACAAATGTGTCTAGGGCACGGGAAATAAAGATTAGTAGTCCACAGAAGAAAGATGAGGTTATTTTTGCATTCAGTTCATCGCACAGAAAGTAGCATGGCATTCTGGTGAGAGCAATGGGTATTTTTAGTTCATGCTGAAAATGTTCTGGAAAATCTCCTGAAAAGCTTTGATATATTACATTTTTTGGAAGTGAGTTTAGTTATCCTTTAATACCTCCCGAATAACAGCAATGCAATCCTGACATGTGACAATACCAATGCTCCCCTATTCTGGAATTTATAAAGTGGTTTTAAATCTGCAATATAAGATTATCCTTATGCCATTTTTACACTTGGAATTGATTTTGGGTATGTAGCTACTGTGCAGCCCAGTGGTGGACGTAACCAACAGTGATCATCTGAGCACAAGTGACTTGGGGCTTCCCCTGCTGAACTGACTTGGGGCTCTTACAGGGTCCCCAGTTATCTGAGGGATGTCTGGAGCCCTTGCGCATACCTTAAACCTCCCTATGTCTACCCTTTTGTTTTGCTGCCAACTGTTTTTTAAGCTAGAGAGGAAACTGCTCTTGGAGCAACAGTGGCCTCCTGTGCAGATATGATTTGGGGCTTCCCCGGTCGAACTGACTTGGGACCATTATGGAGGCCCCTGTTGAATAAGAAAGGGTCTGGACCCCTTATGCAGCAGCAAACTTTGCACCTTCTTATGTCTGCCCCTGGTGCTGCTCAACGTTCTCAAAGTTGAAGAGAAATCTGCATCTAGGGACCTGCAGTGAAAGGATATCCCTGCTTCTGCTTCAGTCTGTGCTTCCTCTTTGTCTGCTGCTTCGTATCATTATTTCACCAGTCAACAGATTGCCAGTCATCAAGGAGGCAGCTTTTTTACCATTCAATGACACAGTATAGAGCAAAGCATGGTAAGCCAGCAGTAGGGAAATCATATCCTACTGGGATCCAACAGACAACACTAGTGATAGTTCTGTGCCCTTTGCCTACCTTCTTTGGACATATTTCACACTACATGTCCTCTGTAAAACTAAATTGTTTCCTGAAATTACTCTTTGATGACAAAGGTAATATTTTTTGGACATATTGGGCCTGATTTATTGACGCTCTCCAAGACTGGAGAAGATAGACTATCATGGATGAACTTGGGTGATCACACATGTCCACCCATGATAGTCTGTCTTCGCCAGTCTTGGAGAACTTTGAAAATCCAAGAGCTTTGGAAATTCAGGCCCATTGTTTCTCACAATTATTGAAAATAAAGATGTTAGGTCAGCCTTTCTTGACCCATTTCCCAGAGAAACCCTTCAAATAATTTAACAGGCCTTTAAAAACAACTGATCAGAGATCAGTGGGAAAACTGCTGTTGGTTGTCAAATGCATAAAATGGGAGGTCAATTAGCCTGCCATGGCTCAAGGAACCCCTAGCAATCTCTGAAGGAACCCTGGTAGGTAAGGGCTACCTACTTCATCACTGCGATAGCATCTGATTTATTTTTGTAGGAAAGTATGAAGAATCAGAGATTTGATGAGTAAACACAGAAGACAATTATGGCACTAAAATACACATCACACACTATGAGCAGGTGGACTTCCCAAATATTGTAAGTTCATGATGAATTTTTTCATAGTGACATATTTATTTTTTATAGCACTGCCTGTGTATATAAAGCAAACCTTCTTCTTAGACTTTCCTTCATGGCTAACAAGAGGCAGCCTAGGAAGTCTGCATATTGTCTAAACATTATTTTCACACAGTGAAGGCAGCAAGTGTACAAGACAAGCCAATGTTTACTTCAGTACTCTTCATTATTCAATAATGTGTTACATTTAATATTTCATTAAAGCGGAACTTTAATCCTAAAATGATTTTTCACTTTGTGACCAGAACACAAAAACATCCTGAAACATGTAAAATATTTCTGTCTGGTATAACCAGACTTGTTTTGTTCTCCATCATTGATACAAAATTACAATGTGCTCCCAATACCTGACATCTTGTGGATGGCTGGTGGCTGCTCTTAGTTTGCAAAATGCTTTGCTATAATATACTTTCTATTACTATGGATTCCTATTGCTCTATAATGCAGCAAATATGTACTTTGTACAAACATGTACTAACCACCTGTAACGTGTAGTGAAATTTCCACCCTATACCTGATCAACTCATATTACCAGTCTGTCATCTGCCAGGTGTGTTTGTACTGCATTGTGTTTCCCAATATTTTATAACATAGGGGAACCCATAAAATAACTTTAAGGTCTTTAGGGAACCCCTACCACCCACCTACAATTTTTCCCACCCGGCTTATTAAAATTTCTGGGTTGAACACTGAATAGGAAGTGTACAAGTGACAATGTGGTCTCTCCTTTATTCTACAGTGCTTGGACCTGAGTGTCTAAACCAGAGGTAGGCAAACTCCGGCCTTTAGGCCAGATACGGCCTAGCAGGTAGTTTGTTCGGGCCTAATGCCCCCTGGCCGATCTGGCCTAATCTTGTGGCGGAGCTGGATAAAATTACTGGAGCAGGAGCCACCAGTGCCGCATGCGGCTCTTGAGCCTCCGTGTTGTGGCTCCCTTCCCTATTTACCATGGCCGGTGTTAACACTTCCCCGGCCGGGGTAAATAGGGAACATTCCCTCTCCTCCGTATGCATTGCAGAGGAAAGGGATTTCCTTTCAGGGGGGAGTTCCTGGTAGGGGCAGAGCGACTCGAGAGAGAGTCCGGCCTACTGTGCTCCTGCCTACCCCTGAAATGGCCTAGTGGCCAAAAAAGTTTGTTGACCTATGGTCTAAACCAATGTTTCCCAAACTTTATAAGACAGGGAAACCCCTTGAAATAACTTTCAGGTCTTCAGGGACCCCCTCCTATATCCATAGCTCACAGTACATTAGCTTGATGACCACTGGGTGTCACCTAAACTGAATAGAAAGACTGCTACCTCTGGAGGAACCCTAGGCGCTGCCTGAGACTCTTCTCTGATTCTGTCTGCCACCTGTATTGACTATTTCTCATTTCACACTACTGTTTTTCAGTTCTGTACCATGATTAATTTGGTTGCTAGTCAGTTGTCACTGATACACCTTCTTTGAGTTATTAGCATAACATCTGTACCAGTAGAAGCTCTGCTGAAGACTGAATGACTTTTGGAGGCAGTCTGTACCCACAGATGATGCAGCAAGTCCACCAGTTGTGACAAATTTCCAGTGACCTATGAAGTATGTAGGACCCCACTGAAAACATATTTTTCAAAATAATCTTTAATACAAAAAAGCAAATTTAAAAAACCTACATTACCCGCGATGTTCCTAATATTTCCAATCCTTTTACGTTTTGGATAGAGCAGTAAAGTATTAAAACCTTTTTTATAAAAACTATTGGGGAGATTCAAGGAGGTGCTAGGAACAGGGGTCCAATTGTGGACAGGTTGGAACTTCTGGCAAAGTTTTACTCCTGTTCATGTACTTGTGACAATCACTTTCACAAGGACAGAAAAATAAAAAAAATCTCACCAATGGGGGTCTTACACAGATTTAAAAACCTGACATAAGTTGTTACTTTTTCTCACAATATGGCTGGCATTAGGCTTTTACTTCTGAGACTGAATTAAAGCCAAAATAAGCATCAGAGACTGGGCTGGGCAAGGGAACAAGATGGGAATGCAGTGCTGGGGCCCCATCCATTGGTCAGAAAATGCAGCAAACACAGCAACTCCAGACAACAGAAAAAGTATATAAGCAATCTGAAAGTAAAAACCAGGCAATAAAAAAAAATGACTTGTTATAAAGTGCTTCACATTTTTACTATTGTTTTCTAAAATCAGATTTCCCATTTTGCAGATTGTCTGCCATACACCCTCCTTCTCCTACTTTAATGTGGGCCATAAAAGGCTCAAAACCAATAAGATGACAAAAAATCACCAAAAACTAAGGGTGGTTATCTGGTAGGGTCGAGCACCAAGTTATTTGTAAATGTTGAGGTTAACTTCACTTTACTGCAAATTATTTTTTTTTTGTACATTAAACACAATGAAACTGCAATTTTTAGGTCCATCATACCAATCATATTCATTATAAAAATATTTTATTTTATACTCCCCTGATATCTTTTACAGCAATCATGTAACATATTCATCCAGTAAGTAACAACTGTCTATTATATTTTATAGGAATGATGGGGAACGTATGAAAAAATGCCCCTAAGTAATACAGCATAGCAAGAAAAGAAGGGTCAGGGGTGAAAATAGAAATACAAAAACCACCTGGAGATCCCATACTACATTGGTACTGTTTTGGAAAACAGTGTGGGGTTTCTTTATTATTGAGGTTAAATATCCATATTGTTTAGCTACAAAACTGTCTCCTAAAATTGGGTGTAACCTAAAAACGAATAAACACATAGACCCCATAGGGATACCTATGCTTCCTTTCTATCTTCCAGGTGTTCATTGATATGCTAGAGAAACCAGCCACCCCCACAATCATACCCATTGTTTACTAGAGGTGAATACACATGCCAGACAAAAGCCTTGACAATGATTTTGTTATGCCAACAGGTTCCTGTCTGAGGTGGAATTACATGCTACTTAGCATATGCAATTGGATAAAAATAAAACATTCATTTGTTGTACAGTACTATATAATCATTACCATGTGTCTTGTGATCAGCATTTATCTAAAAGAAAATACCAAATTTCCAAAAGCAGATGTAAAACTAGCAGACTAATTTTTTTTTGAAATACAATATTAAGTTCACAACAACAGATGTGAATATAGGAATGAATCCTTGATCAGCTCACTTTAAAAAAAATATTTTTTTTATGTGTTTTGTATATACAATTGCACATGTTTTATCATATATATTTCATGTTGTCTACAGTCTGCTACACTTTCATTTGTGGAAAAAAAACTTCTCAATCTTGACTCCAATTGATCGCAGAGTTTCCGTAAATCTGTGGAAGAATGATAAGGATTCAGAAGAAACACCTAAATGTCACATTTACCATACCTATAAGAGCTGTTGTTTCCTGTACATTTATATGCACAAGACAAACACTTCTGTTTTCCTAGGTGATATTTACTTTAACTTAACCTTTTAATGTATTTTTCAAAATGCAAGTAAAATAAAAACTAAATTAAAAAACAAATAGGTTTTGGTATACAATAAATAAATTCATGTTACCCCTATGTGACTCCCTGGCTGCTTGGTTACTCACACACCTGGTGCTGAACAGGGAAAGAATCCTTAGCTATATGTAGGCCTAAATCCAAATTGGATATATTATAACAGGGCCTAATCCCAGGGTTTTTGAACAATAAAAAAAAGAAATAGCCAAGTGCTGTAATTTTTTGGAGGAATTGTGCCCCTTCAGTGTCAGTGGAAGCAATAGTACCCCCTCTATGTCGGTCTAAGGAATAGTACCCCATCTTTTGTCAGTGGAAGGAATGGTACCATATTGTTTGTCAGTGGAAGGAATGGTACCCCATTGTTTGTCAGTGGAAGGAATGGTACCATATTGTTTGTACCATATTGTTTGTCAGTGGAAGGAATGGTACCCCATTGTTTGTCAGTGGAAGGAATGGTACCATATTGTTTGTCAGTGGAAGGAATGGTACCCCCATTGTTTGTCAGTGGAAGGAATGGTACCCTATCCTATGTCGGTGGAAGGAATGGTACCCTGTCAGTGGAAGGAATGGTACCCCATCTTTTGTCAGTGGAAGGAATGGTACCCCATTGTTTGTCAGTGGAAGGAATGGTACCCCATTCTTTGTCAGTGGAAGGAATGGTACCCCACCTATGTCAGTGGAAGGAATGGTACACCCTCAGTATCAGGAATGGTACACCCTCAGTATCAGTGGAAGGAATAGTACCCCATCGGTATCAGTATAGGGAATGATACCTTATCGGTGTCAGTGGAAGGAATAGTACCCCATCAGTATGAGTGGAAGGAGTAGTACCCCATCAGTATGAGTGGAAGGAATGGTACCCCATCAGTATGAGTGGAAGGAATGGTACCCCATCAGTATGAGTGGAAGGAATGGTACCCCATCAGTATGAGTGGAAGGATTGGTACCCTATCTGTATGGGTGGAAGGAATAGTACCATATAGGTATGAGTGGAAGGAATGGTACCATATAGGTAGGGGCGGAAGGAATGATACCCCATCGGTATGAGTGGAAGGAATGGTACCATATAGGTATGAGTGGAAGGAATGGTACCATATAGGTATGAGTGAAAGGAATGGTACCATATAGGTATGAGTGAAAGGAATGGTACCATATAGGTAAAGGAATGGTACCATATAGGTATGAGTGAAAGGAATGGTACCATATAGGTATGAGTGAAAGGAATGGTACCATATAGGTAGGGGCGGAAGGAATGGTACCTCATCGGTATGAGTGGAAGGAATGGTACCCTATCGGTATGAGTGGAAGGAATGGTACCATATTGGTATGAGTGGGAGGAATGGTACCCCATCGGTATGAGCGGAAGTAATGGTTCCCCATTGATATGGGTGGAAGGAATGGTACCCTATCTAAGTCAGTAGAAGTGGAATAGTCAAATACAAAATCAAATTACTCGTTGGCATTAGTGCCTTGATATGATCTGTGTGTAAATTGGGGATAAAAGTGACAAGTTGGGGTGGCTCGGTGTTTATATATATTTAGGTTGTAGGTGATATTGTTTCATTTCCCTACACTGACAGTATTTTGGATCAAAGTGTAGATAGGGCAGTACAAAGGTTAGATGGTTTATTAATAAACTAGGCCTGGATTATGGGGAGGAGGCATTTTTTTGCATGCAGTGTGTAATGGACAAGGAATGCAGTGTTAGTCATTTCTAGGCTTTGCGATGCTTTCAGTGAGAATCTTTCCATTATAAACAATTGGCACAAGACTTTTTTGGCTTCTTGGCCTAAAAAACTAAAAATTAAGTTGGTAACCATAGTTACTGGCCAGCACATGTCTGGTGACCTCTGACACCATTACTCAAGATGTCCACACTGCGCAAACCTACAGACTCTAATTTCTATTTTTCCCTCCGCCAGCAAAACCACACCAACAGAATATTCACATTATTTATGCCTTTTCCTAAATCAACTCCTGACACATTCCACATACTATATGCCTGCCTACGCTTTTCTATACATAAAGGAGATCTTGTCATGTAACTAACAATCTTAGCTGCCCACATACAAAATGGCGGATCCTCCGCTCTCTCACATTACGTACTCACTCATGACGCCATGATAATGGCGCCATCTCAGCTTTGAAAAGTAAACCGAGCCCCTCGAACAAAAAAAAAAACCTGCCTCCTTCTCCGAGGCACTGATTGGTCGCTGAATTCCTACCTCACGAAAGGCCGCTCTTTGTTTACATTGGTTATTCAGTTAATCCCGCCTCTGATCGTGGCCAATCATACGCCGAGTTCTTTCTAACAAAGCCCCCGCGTCTTCCTTGTTCCCCAGTCGGCCACGCCCTATTTTGTGTTGCGTACCCTATCAGGAAGCGAAGACGCGTTTGTGTCATTTGTGTCTCGACCAATTAGAGATTTAGGAGGAGCTTGGCCAGGCCTGGTTTAGTTAGGACCCGAGCGGTGTGAAGAGGTCGCATTACACGTGGAGGTGTATCCGGAGAAGAGAAGAGGTAAGCTGTGCCTCTGCGACTTTGGGGAGGCAGCTTGTATCACCGGGGAAAGCTATAGGGCAGGCGGCTAGCTACACTTTGCTGTACGTACACCGGAACCAACAGGAGTGGCCGGTCCCTGGTACAGGCCGGGGCTGTTCACGTAGGCCTCACACAGGCCTGTACTCCGCCTTGTGATCGGCCCTTACAATGTGAGCTCCGGTCTTACCATTATATAAAGTCTGATAACATTGCTAGGATCTAATTGCACGATCTCATTTATTACTAATTCATCCACGCATGCGCACAATCAGGATCTTGTATTTCATAGAAGTGATCACATCTGTATCAGATTGTACAATCTGATGGTAACATCTATGGCCTATGTGTATGTGATATATTGTATCTTCTGTCATGGGCAGTCCCTACCAATTGGCCATTTTGCTATGCAGGAAGCCATTGATCCTGGTGGAGCCATTCAAGATGGCTGACTGTGCTGAACCAGAGCCATGTTGTATTGGTTCTGGATAGGTCTGGGTGGAGATGATTAGGTGTTTGTAATTGGGTCAGATTTAATCTTTTGAATGGGCTTTGAGCTGTGCGTGTGAGGAGGTTATGAGTAAGGGAAGTCATTGGAGGAGGGAAGAGTGTGGCCATGGGGGATGTACGGAGCGGTGGGCTTGTAGCTGGGTAAACCAATATGGTGGAGGCTGCTCCTGGAGGTTTTGTTGAGCCTTGATGGGGGCAGTAGTACTCTGGCACTGATACCAGTATGGGCCCATGAGCTTGTATCCTAAGATGCCCATATGGAGATCGGTGTGATGGATTTATAATCCCAAAGGCTGGCCATAGAGGGAAAAGTTGCATCCTTTATCTGAATGTATAAAAACCCCAATGTGTTTCAGTTCCTCTACATTTCAGGTACTGGTTGCATTTTTTTATGATTGTACACAACTTATGCTTAAGGTTTTGTTTTATTTTTCAGTGATGAATACAGTTCAGTAAAGATGGTGGTGCTTGGGGTCATCAGATGTTATAGATATCAGGATTCTTCTCGTTGCCCTTCAAACCATAGGTAGGGCTTAGATGGAAGACCAATGCTTGGGTCATTAGCAGGTTCAGTTCCAAGCTCAGGGATCTGTTTGCTTTCCCCCAAGTTTCGGTGTTGCTGACGACCTTCAATAGAAGGCTACAACCCCATCAGATTATTGATTTGTATTACCAATGGAACTATTGAGCTGCTTCCTGTCTGATAGTTGGAATGATTTGGCGATCTCCGGGATCAAACTCCTATCCAGGATTGTGATCCTATTCAACAACATCCAAATCTATACAAACATTGTGCCTGAGATGCGTTTTGATTGGCAAGGTGGCTGAAATGGCGTAACAGAATGGAATATGTAATTTGGTGGTTTTGTTGGCGTGATGGATGAGCCGCATTGAATAGAAAATATTAGAATTCTAATTGGCTCTCAAAGAAAGTTATTTGAAGTTGGGTAGAGATGGACTGTGACTTTGTTGTCTTCTATGATCTCCACACAGTACTCCATGTATGACCTCCTCTAGATCTAACAATGGTGTATTGCCGGGGTCCGTCTGGTTGTATGGTTTACATAGATTTACTTTGTAAGAGGACTTTGTGTTACGTTTGGAAGCACTGGTTGGATCTTGCACTCGATAGAAGATCAAAGCGATCTTCATATGTACTTTTGACCAATGCGATCATGCTTGTTGGAATGGCCTGTTTCTGTTTTTCTGGCCACCATGTTTGTCATGGCAATAGGAAGTCTTGTGTTAATTAGCACAATGAGGGAACATTGGTGTGAATCCCTCCAGACACAGTCCCCAGGGAGCTCCATATAACACCTCACCAGGTGTGTGCTGCTTGTGTTTGATCCGTAGGTTGGGAAGATCTTGTACATATCAGCTGTTCTCCGTGAACTCTAATTGTTCTGTAGAAATCATTCTTTCCCAGGTGATCATCCTCCAAGCTTGTGTTTTTTCCCCTCAGCTCTGTGCACTGGTTGTACATGACTTGTGCGTAAGGTTTGCGTTTTTGGTAACAAAATTTGGTTGATACCTCATTATGGGATGATATAACTAATATGATTCTTCTCTTCGGCCTTCATGTCCTCCGGGTATATTGGTCACACTTGCTTTAGAGCATACCCTTGCTCTAACATGATTTGTAAAATTTGAAGCAGTTTGTGGTCCCCCTGGATATTCCAGCTGTCATTTCTATTTATACATTACAGCTCTGGTATAGGAAATGCCACCTCTTGGTACAATCATTGTACAACATTCTGAGTTTTCTGAAACTATGGAATATGAGCATCTGCATACAATCTCAGGGGTGCGATCATTGATGTGATCATTTATAGATCATTGATGTGTGTGGTGAGGGTAAATGTTTAATGTAAAGCCTAGCCAGTATGATACCCTTGCCAGGTTTTATGGACGTTTACTACCGGAGCTATCCATCTCTTAGATTGTAAGCCCTTCTGGCCAGGATCCTCTCCTCTCCTCCTGTGTCAGTTTGTCATTTGCCACCCCTTTAATGTACAGCGCAGCTTAATATGTTTCTGCTATATAAACATCATAAAAATCATCTTTTAGGCTTCTTAGAAGCTATTGGATTCTTCTGCACTATGTAAACATGCGAAAATGGGGCAGAGATACTTGGGAATGTGTCAGATCCTTTAAAATGTCCTGGTATAGTAAAATGTGATTTACCAATGCAGGGCAAAGCCGCACATTTACTTTATTGGTGTCCCTATCAGTAACCTATACATATGGTTTCCCTCCGGCAGTCTTCCTTTCACCATCAGGGAGTTCTCTTAGCAAGGCTGGTGATTGGCAGCCTGGGCACCCACCCCTGTTGGAATGGGTACAGAGATGGTTTTTAGCCCTGTAAAAGTACCAAGCCAAGGCATGGTGCCTTCAGGTAGTCAAACAGGCAATCTGGTGGTGAGTGTAAAAGAATGGAATTTTTAAACTGCTGGTAGAGGTGGTATGCAGCACGGTGGCTCAGCGGTTAGCACTCCGGCCTTTTTGCAGCATTGGGTTCCAGGTTGGAATCCCGGCCAGGACACTGTCTCCATGGAGTTTGCAGGTTCTCCCCGGGTTAGCGTGGGTTTCCTTCAGGTACTCTGGTTTCTTCCCACATCCCAAAAACATGCATTTAGGTTAATTTGCTTCCCCCCAAACTGGCCTTAGATTGTATTAATGTCATATGACTATGGTAGAGACATTAGGTTAATTGACATTAGCTGGTGACATGACTATGGACTTTGTACAACCCTGCATAATATTATGGCGCCATATAAATACTGTGTAGTAATGTAGGGTTCAGTTTGTAAATTTGTTCACAATATATGAATTGTTTTACAAAGCAAGAATTTGTAGTTCATTTTGTCCAGTTAACATTGTATAAAACTTGTGCAACCTTTCCCTTGTGCAGACATCATGACTGAGCAAGACGTTGAAAACGAGTTGTTGGATTATGAAGAAGATGACGAACCACAACAGTCAACTGAGGCTCCGGCACCAGCTGCCAGGAAGGAGGTGAAAGGTTCCTACGTCTCCATCCACAGCTCCGGGTTTAGAGACTTCTTGTTAAAACCTGAACTGCTTAGAGCCATTGTTGACTGCGGTTTTGAACATCCCTCTGAAGGTAGGTGTAGCTGCTGCATGCTAGTAATTCTGACAGCAAGAAATGACCATTGCTAACCTCTTCTAAAGGCAATGGCTGCCTAGCTGTCATGGTGATCACTTACGGATATGCAGATATTCAGGAGAGGGCACCTGTTTTAAGTCACTCCATGTTTTGAGTTCCAGGTTTGCCATATGCTGATGTAGATTAAGACTGCTGCATCCATTTTATTATAGTAGTGTTTCTGGTATGGGGCTACTTTAGACCGCTTTAGAAGATGTAAAGATATCTAAAACTCATCAGTCACTGCAAGCCAGGACTTTTTTTCCTGTATTTTATTACGACTTTCCTGACACTTCATTGTATTTATTTTCCAGTGCAACATGAATGTATACCTCAAGCCATCCTCGGCATGGACATCTTGTGTCAGGCCAAATCCGGTATGGGAAAGACTGCTGTCTTCGTCCTGGCCACACTTCAACAGATTGAGGCAGTGGATGGACAAGTATCGGCTCTTGTAATGTGTCACACAAGAGAACTCGCTTTCCAAATCAGCAAAGAATATGAGAGGTTCTCCAAGTACATGCCTACTGTAAAGGTAAGAAGTTATATTGTCATTTGGGGGGACATTCACTTATGCCCCTCTACTGAAAGTTGACTCTAGATTTTTAACATTTGATCTCTCCATCCAGGTTGCTGTGTTCTTCGGTGGCCTTACTATTAAGAGGGATGAGGAGGCAATCCAGAAAAGCTGTCCTCACATTGTGGTGGGCACCCCAGGCCGTATCCTGGCCCTGGTTAGACAGAAGACTTTGAACTTTAAGCATGTTAAACACTTTGTTCTGGATGATTGTGATAAGATGTTGGAGAAGCTAGGTAAGTAGTATTTAAAAGAGTTCCCTGCTTGTGCAAAGGCATGTTTAACATTCTGGGTTTATTAGACAAGGATCTGGTGTAAGAACGTAGGTCAGGAAAGTTGGAGCAAAGTCAGAACTTCTAATCTATATATTTGTTTTGAGTCTGTGTTTTACAATATACTGAAAACACTGGGTCCGTATGATGGACAAGGAATAGTCAGCATTGGAACTAGCATAGTGTGACAAATGTTAATAGTGGGAATCAACAGGAAGTAAATGAAGGATGGGACATGAAGTACAGGAAAGAATCCCTAATGGGGATATGATAAAAAGGGGGTACAGTATTACACTAACTCTACCTGAAGATAGTCTTAACTGAATCTCTGCTTAAAGTTCAGCAAAAAAACTGAAATCTGACAACATTGCCATGCTTGCTTTGTTTTCTCTGTCTGAACGTTTGTAGCAATTTATCCCATCTAGAAAAGTTTTTTTTTTTGGGGGGGGGGGTTGGCCTGCTTCCTGTTACACTGGGGAGCAACTGGCATCTTAAATCGTTCATTGTGTAGTAAAAGGGGTGTGCAGACATATTTACTAGTTACTAAAGTTCTTCACATGTAAAACAGGACTGCTTCATGCAAAATAAAACCTGATTGCATTAAATGGGTAATTTGATCAATATCATGACTGACTGTGTTCTTTGCTTGTAGACATGCGCCGAGACGTTCAGGAAATTTTCCGTCTTACCCCTCATGAGAAACAGTGCATGATGTTCAGTGCCACTCTCAGCAAGGAGATCCGCCCAGTCTGTAGGAAATTCATGCAGGATGTGAGTATCAAACATTGTAACTTGACTGCATCAACTTTTACTGCTTATTTAATGGCAACCCCTGATCACCATTATTTTTTCCCCCCTCAGCCTATGGAAGTGTTTGTGGATGATGAGACTAAGCTGACACTTCACGGTTTGCAACAGTATTACGTCAAACTAAAAGACAGCGAGAAGAATCGGAAATTGTTTGACTTGTTGGATGTGTTGGAGTTCAATCAGGTTAGTTGGGGGTTTGCTCTTGACGCTCTCACTTTGCCCCATTCAGGACCACACGTGGTGGACCACCTTCCCAGCAATGTTTAGTTTCCCATTTGCGCTGCTCTATCTGAGCCCAAGCACTACTGTTGTGGGGAGTAAACCCTTTCATATTGTGTGCTCCAGTCTTGTTTCATTTAGTGGTAGACAATGTACCTGACAGCATTTTTCTCTTCCAGGTGGTCATCTTTGTAAAGTCTGTGCAGAGGTGTATAGCGCTTGCACAGCTCTTGGTGGAACAGAATTTCCCAGCTATTGCAATCCACAGAGGGATGCAGCAAGAGGAAAGGTGAGGTTTGCTTTTGGATTTCTGGAATACTATGCATGGCAACAGCTGCTCCTTTTAGTGTGAATTGCTTTAAAAATGGCAACACGCGGGACAGTTATTATATGTGAGGGCAGAATCCAGTTGTGGGTGATGAAAACGTGCTGGCGGACTTGTCTGTCATATATAATATAATTTTTTTAAATGTTTTTAGGCTTTCAAGATATCAGCAGTTTAAAGATTTCCAGAGGAGAATTCTAGTTGCCACCAATCTTTTTGGGAGAGGCATGGATATAGAAAGAGTTAATATTGTCTTCAACTATGACATGCCAGAGGACTCCGACACCTACCTGCATAGGGTGAGTAGTTTGTAATGTGTCTTTTGGTGTACTTACTTTTACTGGTCATATTTTGTAATGGGAAAGGAGGAATTGGGATGGATTGTATTTAAAGCATGTTTGCATAGATAGCCACATGCTTTTAGCTAAATTTGCTTTAATCTCACCTAATGGGCCCTCTGTATGTGTATTGGGATAACATAGAAAAGTTAATAGCTTGCACACAAACACTTTTGTACACATAAAAGATGTAAATGTGATTTGAGGTCAGTTTGTTTTAACTGAAATGTGTTCTTTTCAGGTGGCTCGTGCTGGCAGGTTTGGTACAAAAGGTCTGGCCATAACATTTGTATCTGACGAGGAGGATGCTAAAATCCTGAATGATGTCCAAGACAGATTTGAAGTGAATGTCGGTGAATTACCTGATGAAATAGACATATCAACTTATAGTAAGTGAAATTTATATCTGTTAATGTAAAGCCAGACAATTGATGGAGCTTTGAAATCTAAATTGCCACAGACACCCCAAACTTCACCTTTTGGTTCCATGTACAGAATACAGTGACATGTTTTGGAATATAATCATTTTATTAGCATGATATACAAATGCATTTATGACATATGTATTAAAAAAAAAGTACCTTGGCAGAAGCATTGCCTTAGAATATTTACATATGGAACACGTTGAATATATCACTGACTGTTCTTTTTTCTTTCCGCAGTTGAACAGAGCCGATAACGCTGCCCCCTGGTTGTCCTGCTAGAATACGTTCTCATCTTGGTCTCTTGATTAGTCTCTGCTCTTGTCTAGCTGCACACACGTGGGGAATATTTCGATTTTACATTACTGGGTTTTATATTGAGTTTGATTTTGTGTAAAGAAGGGAAAGAATTAAACTTTTTTTATTGTTTAAATCCTGTGTCTGCCTTCTCTTTCATATTGGTAATCGGTTGCTCAGTATTTCCTTGGAAATAGTGTGGGTGGTAAAGTCTGTCTGGTCAGGCGATTACCGCACAATGAAGCTGGGGGTTCCTGCTCCCAGCAGATCAGTCTGTTTTTTGTTGTAAAGCATCGAAGCTCCGTTTAACTAGTCAGGGTTGAGGAAAATGGAAAGTGCAAAATAAGTCTGTGGGAAGTTGTCCCCTGAAGATTGCAAGGTGAACATGATCGTCATAAGCCAGACTCCTTGTTTGGCTTGCCCTGTAACAACAATAGACACATTAGACAGCTTGTAACAAGAGACGTAATATAAGAATTGCTAGTTTTTAAAGTATACATTATTAACAGAATTTATAGAGCAAACCTATTGCTTTATATTAAATAGGGCTTGCAAATGACAAATGTTGAGGGGATATAATTGTGCTGAGGCATCCTCCACTAAAACATAAATGATGTTGTCCCGCCTAATGCAGTTTACAACCCTATGTTACTTGTAAGAAAATGTTGGCCCAGGATCAACTGCATCTATATTTATTTGGCCACCCTCTAAACTCCTACAGAGTTCAGATGTTTCAAGTGAAGGGCTTTGTTCTATGGTATATAAAGACATTTTAGACAATCACTTTTTGTTAGTTTTTGGAAAGGAACTTTTCTATTCCAGATGTGCACAAATCCATCTTCATAAAGACATAGTTTGATGTGGCCAAACTACAACTTGAGTGGCCCTGCACAAAGCTCTTCTCTCGGCATTATTAAACACCTTTTGGATGAATTGTAATGGTGAGGGAATCGGGTCCTATCCAACATCCATCCATTCCTAATCTAACAATTTTTTTTGCATTGAATATGCACCAATTTGTGGTGGCACATTGCAGAAAGTTGTATGTAATCCCTATAAAAAGAGGTTGGTAAACTTGCAAAAGCCTATTGTATTTAACAAGCTCCTTTTATGGTTGGTATCATGATCAGATATCCACAAACTTAAGTTTGTATAGGGTTCATTCTCCTATGTAGCACAGATACAGTCCAAAATATAGAACTAGTATTATACTATACTATGCAATTTCAGACTTGCTTGTGGTTGTCCAGACCATCAACTCCAGTTTGCTTAATTAGTCTCCCTTAATGACTGCCTTCTATTTCCTATTCTATATATTTTTTTCACCTACTTTAACTGATCTACATCAATGACCTGTATCTATTTTCTCTCTGTTTTCAGTTACAAGTTTTCAGATGTTAATAATGTTCTCTGAATGGCCACACTTTGAAATTCTAATTGTAATTAAATTGTACACTCGCTAAATGGTGTTTATATTCAGGCAAGCAGGAAGTTTCATAATAAAGCACAAAGCATAACAGGTTCTCTGTTGCCAATTATGTGCTTGCCTCTCTGGAGCCCAACACTACTGGGAATGAGAGGCAATTATTATCAGTCCTGTGGGTGTAACCCTGGCTTTTTTAAGGTGGTTTGGAAAGGTAAAAATGTGGATACTAGATCAGTCATCCAGTGTTTGTAACAGGGAATATTACCAACCATTTCTTTTTAGCCTTCAAAGTAGGGAATTCTAGATGGTGAGCACCGCTATGTTAAATGACTCAGCCGGTACTTTGTTCAGCAATGAATGGAATTCTGGGAAAAGATCACCAAACTCTAAAATAAGTCAGCTGGGAATGGTAGACTGCTTTTTAAAGGAACAGGCAACACCGTGTATGTGGGAGGTTTAGTATCTGTCAGGTTCTCTTGTTTGGGCACTCATCAATACATGTTCTGCACTCCCCCAGCTGGCCCATTAATTATTTTAGGGGTGCGATACCAGTGTTCTCCCCAGCCACTTTTAGCTGGGTGCACCACCCAGCTGTTTTTTGGAGGTTATTGAAGAGTTGCGTCACTATACAGGGGCCACCACCCACCTACAATTTTTTTTCTCAACCAGATTAAAAAAGTCTGGTTTGGACACTGAATAAGAAGTGTCCAGGTGACAATGTGGTCTCTCCTGCATTCTACATTGCTTGCACTTGGGTGTCTAAACTAATATTTCTCAACTTTATCACCCCCTGGTGGTACAAATACTAAGGATTTTTAAATGTAAAGCAGTACATTTAAAAATACTTATTTTCAAGTTCGCCACAGATTTCTCTTTTATCCACAGTTCACAATATATTAGTGTGGTGGTCTTGCAAGTGGGAAGAATGCCACCCTTACAGGTAGCTGAAAAGATCATTGGATCGGAGGGTTCCAAAGAATCCTGGTTTGAGAAACACTGGTTTAAACATTATCTCGTGGGCCAGGAGAGCAAATCATTTTTGTGCAAGCACAAACATAGGGAGGAGACTCAAGCAAGGAATAGAGAAATGGGTAATGGTAAAATTTAATTTTGCAATAATGTGTTGCGTCAAAAACGGAGAAGTGAATGTTTTAATGTTTAAAGTTAGAAGAGTGTGAATATGTAAAACACTTTTATACTTTTTTTTGCTAGTATACATTTCTAGCTGTACACATTTCTCATTTTTGCTATATACATTTCTAACAAATAATCCCTGTAGTCCCTGGTTGGTTTCCCTGTATTGATGTGCTCACACTTCCAGGTGTTATTGATAGCACCTGATTTGAAGATTTCAATGGAGCTTTCTTTACATTAATATTATCTATGTCGGTCACATTTCACTCACTGCTGGACCAATCATTCAGGAAATATAAATATGAAATAAAAATTTGTAAATTGTAAGTCGGTGTTGGTTTAAAACTATTGGCTACAGGCTAGTATGAATATCTATGTGGATGGCTGTAATTTGCTCATTACCTACGCTGCGTCCTGCTTTTCAGTGCTACACAATGGTTATCCTTGAGTCTGTAATATTGCTGACCCATTGACAACAATGCACTCCACCTGTATCTCAAAGCTGACACATATTCCTATGATTGTTCTCAGATCACACTCTAGTGGTTAATCTGCATCTTGCTATATGGATGTTTTTTCTACAAATTGTCACTTTTTTTGCGATTTCAAATTATTGCCACCCCAAATTAGGGGTTGAGTGAGTTTCTGGTAGATTAAATACATTTTTTTTGGACTTCCAAACTTTTTTTTATAACCACACCTTTGCTAAATAAAATCTAGGAATGAAGTTTGCATGTGGAGAATCAATATGTAGAGAATGTTTGTGCGACTTATGGAACGATACAGCCAGTCTTTTTTCCTTTTCATTTTTTTTTTCCTTTCCTCCTTTCTTTTGTTTCTTTTTCGCTCTTTCTTTCCTTCTTCCTTTCCATGTCAGTGATGATGGTTCTTAATACCGCCGTTAACTTTACATTGTTCAAATATTATTCTGCCATATTTTATTAAATATTTTAGTATACCATTTGGTTCAGAATATTTTTTCTTGTTTTCCTCCTCTATAGTGCTTCTTATGGTCAGGCGAGTCTTATAGTGTGAAAAATCTGGTAACTACTACTAGATGTACCCTGACCTGGGTAAATTGTTGGGTGGTATTTTATCTAGAATATTGATTTTAGCACACATATTGTCTGTTGGAGCTCCGTAGGTTCCCAATCCAGTGAAAGTTTGTGTCTTAACCTTAAATGTGGTTGAAAGGATATGAAAGTTTCCACTTACCCTGCTCTGTGTATTTACATTTGTGCTGTTGCTAAACTCTGAGTAGATTGGAGATCTGAAATGAGCGATGGCACAAATAAATTTGCTGTAAGTTTCCCGGATCTGCAAAAAAGAAAAAGTCTTAAAAAGAAATTTCTACTGTACTCAGCAATCCAATAAATATTTGATGTGCAGCAGCACCCTGATTATGATTATTTGATTATTTCGATTTGATGATGATGACTTGGTGATAACCTTCCTCAAGCTTCTCCACCTTCCCAGTGGGGTCAGATCTATGCTTCCAACCCAACTTTGGCCAACTTTTCTGTGATGCCTTCTCATACAATGCCTAGCTGGTATATCACACTTACAGGGTCCGACATCATAGCCACCCAAGGCTGGAGGAGGTAGAGTGTCCACTCTTTATCAATATGCCTAGAACTGCACAGAAAATGTCAACCAGCTCTGCTACTGGTTTGGTTATATGTGTGAAACTAGATTGGCTAAATTGTCAGTATAAGAATGAACCTGGCCAGGAAAGCTGGAATGAGAACCCATCAGGATTGCTGTGGCAGGAAGGACAGCAGTTTGGAAACAAATATTATGTATGGCAATGTATTACTGACAGCCAGCAACATATTATATGGATGGCTGTGTGCCCTATGCAGAAATATAGCCCTGCTTCCCAGACAATCATGATCTCTTCTACATTGTACCAACCCTTTTGTTCATGAGGCAGTGCAGGAGGAAGATTTGGACTCCTTGCAGAATGTTGCAGATGGTGAACGCATATATGAAAAACAGAGATGTCTTTCCAAACATGAGGAATCCAAACGCCCAACAACACCCAAGAATGCATAACTGGGCGATCGAGGTCACCGTCAAAGTCCTAAAGGTACAAAATCAACAGTTAGAGAGGAAGCTGCAAACATATCATCCCAGTAATGGGTACAAATTAAATTTACTTAATTTCCAAATAAAATAGGTATAATCACCATATATTAATCACCGTTTTCCAACAGGAACTAATTCTATCTTCATTTAATCAAGCCTTACAGAAAGGTGATATACTTGATAGAAACACAAGGAAACTTTCCTTTTTTAAGCATTTATTTAACACAAATTTTGTGATATGTTGTTAATGGACAGCAGAGGCTTTTTCCAGGCACAAACCCAATTCAGGGCCAAATCAGAGGTTGTTTAAGCTGATACTACTTGCATAATATTATTGTCCTTATAGCAGAAGTTTTTCATTTTAAAGACATTGGAAAAGTTTACAGTTTCCATGTTTTAGTAAAGCATACAAATGTACTGATGTGGAACTAGCTCTTAGGAAATATGCATTAAGATGCATCATCAGCCCTCCAATTATCTTCACTATTGATGAGACCGGGGGGAGGGGGGATTACCTTCACTCTATATTCGGGTTTATGTGCTATTTTTCGATCTCATGATGGAGTCAGTATTGATACCAACAATACATTTATATTTTTATTTAAAAAAAATTTTGTTCTCTTGGTATTATGTGTTTTGCAGTCTCAATGATCAGAATTTTACATGTGCATTGTGCATGCTAATATATTAGCATTCATCTTTTGGTAAGTTTTTCAGTAACAATGGCAGTTGTCATGCTCTTGTTTGACTAAATATCAACTGTCTGCCTTTTTCTCTATTTTCCTGCAACTGCAAGCACTTATGGATTTTGTGGTCTGGCTTTCACCAATTGGGGACTCCCTGTGGCTCCCAAAGCTAAATATGTATTTTTTGGAGTGCACATTTGTAATGGAAACCACCATGTTGTTTGGGGATTTATATTTAACTAACTGATCATGATTACTTTTTTAAATGATTGTTTTTTATTATTATTATTTGGTGGTGTGGATGTGTTACCTTTAGGGATTCTGCTTTGGTTTAGTGTTGCACATTGATCTCAATATCTGCACTGCTGGGGGCGCCGGTTCATTTGTTTTGCTGTATAGGAGACATACCTTGATTTTAAATTGATTTGTATCTGTGTTCTCCTTTATAAACACATATAGATTATTATTAATAATAAACAAGATTTTTATAGGGCCAACTTATTATGCAACACTGTACATTAAATAGGGGTTGCAAATGACAGACAGATACAAACAGTGACAGAGGAGGAGACCCAGCCCCGAGGAGCTTACAATCTAGCAGGAGGGGAAAGTAGCACCCAATAGATACTGAATACTTGTGTATATCTGGCCCATACACAGTACAATTGTGGTTCACCCACAACTGAGTCTCCCTGCATCTGTTGAAGCTGTATATGCACTGTAAGGGCCAGGCCAGATGTGAATTGTACATTGATTCATTCATATGAATGTAGAACAGAACATTATTATATTCTTTCTTACAAATCTGTAGAAGCCAAATGCAGATATTTTTATATGAATCAACAAATAGACCTACCAGAAGAGACATTATACAGTTAGGTCCATAAATATTTGGTCAGAGACAGCTTTTTTCTAATTTTTCTTCTGTACATTACCACAATTAATTTTAAATGAAACAAAGTCTTTTTTGTACACAATCACTTCATTTTAGGGGCTGAAAAGTAATTGGACAAATCATTTTGAATAATTTCCATGGTGAAGGGAAAACCCTTCACAACAGCCAACCAAGTGAACAACACTCTCCAGGAAGCAGGCGTATCGATATCCAAGTCTACCATAAAGAGAAGACTGCATGAAAGTAAATACAGAGGGTGCACTGCATTTTCAGCTTTTTAATTTGTCTAATTACTTTTGAGCCCCTGAAATCAAGTGATTGTATATAAAATGGTTTTAGTTCCTCACATTTTTATGCAATCTTTTTGTTCAACCCACTGAATTAAAGCTGAAAGTCTGCAGTTCAACTGAATCTGAGTTGTTTCATTTAAAATTAGGTGTGGTAATGTACAGAATCAAAATTAGAAAAAAAGTTGTCTCTGTCCAAATATTTATGGACCTAACTGTATATTGTCCTTCATAAAGATAGGGGAAGTGTACCTTATTCTTTTTAATTTGCCTTGATCTGGGTTGATAGTTGTCATTTTGTCGGCCAGTTTCCAAACAGTCAATACAAAAATTCCACAATTCACCTGAACGGAAGAAAGATAATAATAATGAAGATCATGCATTGGACGATGTTTTTGCACTCATACTTATGCTCAATATACTTACTTGCCATGCCAAGTGAGCATATCAGTTCCAAATAAATATATAATATATAGATACCTTATGTACTCAAATACAAACCAAGATGTCTTGTTGAAAAACTACATTGACTCAAGTAGAAACCTAGGGCTCAAAATGCAGCCTTAAACGTACCTAAACTCAGAAATTTCACTACATAAAAGGATAGACCACCCTTTTATGTTAAGTAAAAATTCTATTTGTTTGTTTGTTTTTTAAGTGCAACACCTTTCTTTAATAAAAAAAAAAGGTGCTGCATTGCCCCCTAATTCTCGATTGCCTAGGTGATCGAGAATATTTGGGAGCGCAAAGCCTCCCAGGATACCTAAGTCACGCATTCCAGCAGGCTCTTGGGTGCTCCTTCTCCGCATGCCCGAGCATCTCGAGCATGCACAGAAGGAGCCTTTTTGTGAAAAGGGAAAAAAATTGCCGATCTCACGCATGCGCAGTGAAATTGGCAAGTTTTTTTTCCAACCTACATCACCAGATCTCACGCCTGGGTTGGGTGATGTAGGAAGAAGAACCTGTAAGAAGAGACAAAGATGGTGGCAGCCCGTGCGCCGGCTCAGAGACGGATGCCGGGACAACGCGACTTGATAGAAGACACCTCCAGACTGATCGACTGCACTGCGGGATTGAAGGTAAGTATATTTTTTTTGTTTTCGGCATTTTTCGGTTTACTTCCTCTTTAACAACTAACAGTAATCAATGGAAATGGCAATAAAATTAATGTAAATAAATATATCCATGGGGTTTTATTAAAAATGTATTTAAAAGGTAAAAAAATAACATGAGCTTAGTGTATATATAAATCTCCCTTCCCTATTTACAGGTTGAAGTATTTTGTATTTTTAGGTTAGTTAGGTTATACTACCTACTCCTAAATGATCTTTTGTGCCTTATTGTTGGTCACCAGTAGATGGCATAGGTGACAAGAGTTTGTACACTTCCACTTGACATGAGGTCATAGCGCCATCTAGGGCCCCAAGCGTAAACTCAGGTTCTTTCCTAATAGCAATTTTAGGTTAAAAGAAAAATCGTGTTTTATATTTTATTATTATTGCACAGTATTTATAAAGTGCCACCATATTACACAGGGCTTTAATAAGTCTATAGTCATGTAACTAACTGTCCCACAATCTAATGTCCCTACAATAGTCATATGTCTTTAACACAGTCTAAGGTCAATTTTGGGGGCAGCCAATTATTCTACCCACATGTTTGTTGAAAGTGAGAACAAACCCACTTTTGGTATCATTTTCTATAGATAACAGCTCAATACATCTAAAAACAAAACAAAAAAAAAAAAATTCCTGTGTATGGTTCTGTCTATGGTGGAGATTTGGGTTGTCACTTTTTATATACCCAACCCTGGCAATGTCAACAAGACTAAAAGGTAGAGGAAGCCCAACATTTCAGAACTGATACAACAGGAGCAGATCTGTTCCTGGTGCTGGAAATCTACACTTACAGGTACACTTACTAATATAGAAAAACTAGTACACCTCGAAGAATCAGAAAAGTGTTCTACGAGAATCTAAACAAATAATGAGCCCTTTTAAAGTAAAGTCAGTATTTTTTGTACAGACGGAATACCTGACACTCACCAGGATAATTACACACACAGGCCCCATGAAGCTCCAGATAAAATTCCGATCCAAAGACAACCAGCAGCTGCACACAGAAAAAGAACAATATTAGTTTATTTGATCCCATGTTTTAACTTCAAAATTACAAAGTTTGGTTCCCTGATACTTCCTGAGGGCTAAATTGCAGATTTTTGTACGTTGGACTGGGACAGGTAGCCTCAACGTCCACAAATTTTAGTCTTTATTAAAAGACACTGCAATGGAAAGTGGAAGCCATTATTGGTGTCAGTTATGGCAATGATAACACATGCATTGGCAACAGTCACCACAATGATAACTCACAATGATAACTATCATTGGTGTCAATGACCAAAAGAAGAGAATCCAGCATTGGTGTCAGAGACAGCAATGAGAACCCCCTGGATTGAGTGACCACAACAATACCCCCAGCATTGGTGTTAGTAGCACTTCCTAGTGGAGATTTCCTACTTTCTCCTGCACATTTCTAAAGACCAAAAATGAAGTTCTTCAGAGTAAAGACCAATAGAGACGTTTTGGAGGGTAATAGGAAAGTTTTGACACTACCAGGAAGTGTCAAAACTTTAGTTCTTATAGCTTGGAATTAGTATAGGACTTGGATAGATTTGAGGTACCAAATGTTGCCACAAATATGAAGTAGATGTATACTTATCAGCAGTTTTTCTTTCTTTTAAGTAACACATCCTAAAGAGTCACAGGCATAATAGAGCACCAGGACATGCACTGCTATTTTTTAGGAGAAATTTAAGAAAAAAGGAATGAGCCATGGTGTTCTTTCGTGGGTTCAACTGCAATCCCAGCCTATGGGAGAGGTTGAGAACCAATATTTGAACGCAGTCACAGTTTGTACTGTGATTCCCAAAATGAGGAGTTGCTTTGGGCTGCATGGTTACTATTTAGGATTTGGGCAGCAGCCATAGCTTTATGCAAATCTGGTTGCTGTGCACCCAGGAGAGGGAAAACCTCATATGGGATTTTTCTACTATGAACTTCCCTTAAGCATCTGAAATAATCACTTTAATCATGTTTATATATTTATAAATTACCTACGGAGAAAGTAAATCATTTACTAATGTGGCTGCTATGATTTTTTGATTATTGTCCACTAGGTGGAAGAATGAACCTTAGTTTTAATATGCATTAAAAAGTACTGAATGGGGATCTGAATGGATCCGTATGAAAAAAACGTGAAGCATTTATAAATAAAACCTCCAAACACCAATTATGAATCCCTATAATTACAGTATATGTAAAAGAATTAAAGTAGGAGACACTTTTTGCTTTACTTACACTTTTTAAATTACTTTTTTTACTTCTTCATAAATTCCTCCCTCCTAACATTTAATTTCTTCATGCCAAGTATTCATTTAAATGTTCATAATACAGCAAAACCCTAAAAATGCTCTCACTTACTAATTACAAGTCCCATATCCTTTAGAATATACTGCTGCACTAATTATGACGATCACGGTCGGCACTCCATAGCCCGCCATCAGCAGATATCTTGTCTTCACTTGTGTTTTAAACACTGTGACAAGCATTAGGTAGAGTTCTAATCCTTCGAGAGACATCCAACAGAAAGAGGAGAGGTAGAAGAAATGCAGAAGTGCTGCTACTATTCCACACAAGGTCTAGGATACAAATGAACACAATTGTGAATAAATGAAGCAACTTCAGTCAATATAAAATTACAAAACTTTTTCCAAGCAGTATAATGCCCACTGCCCACAATAAAAGGATAAAGATATGCTTTCTAGTACTATAAAACATAAACTATACATCAAGTTTTCTACCTTTGCACTATGTGGAACTAAGCTTTCATAAAAGTGTCTACTTCGCTAGAACAGAGGGGAGGTAAGAGATTGGGGACACCAGAGAGGGGAATATACTATACCCTCTATGTTGTAGAGCCCCCTTTGAGAGGGTGGGTCATTTTAAGTCCTGAAGGTTTAAGTTTCTAGGTAGCTCTAGAACTTAGTTTCTCACATAAGGGTGATGGTTAGTTGTCTGCTCCTGCCTAGGTGGCACCTCGGTGGGCATAGGTGATGGCCAATCACTGCGCTGCTGCAGGTATTTTCTAGCCTTTGGTATATTTCTGCTATATTTCGAAAAGTTAGGTGATGGGGGGGAGGGGACTTCTAGGACCTGTAGGCCTCAGACGCTGGAAGCTACATACCCTAAGGGAATTACCCCACAGACACTTTGGTTTTCAGGACAAACGTCTTAGAAAAAAAACCCTACTCTGCTTTAGAGGTGTCCTGTTGTCTGGGGACAAAATTACTGCTACCTGTTACATTGGTTCTTTGTCTGCTAAAATTGGAATGATTATTGTAATGTTTTGCTATGCTTGACCTCTTTCCTGTGTGTATTGGAGCTCTATAACAGAACTCCAGAAAAGACAGTTCTGCAACCCAATATGAGTTTCTTAAAGTCACCCCACCAGGAAGAAGCTGGGTACAAACAACCACCCCTTTGATAGAGAGTTATACACAGTGAGTATTTTTTCTGGAACTCTTTAAAAGCTTGCATGATCACTTTAAATGAAACCATAAGCAGTAAAACAGCTTACCTTGTTAGACGTAGCTTCAATGCCAAGTAGAAAGATGCAGTGGGCAAGCAAAAGGGAAGCACACAAGTGTATGTGGATAGTGTTCCGTGTCCCGCGCAAAAATCTACAAAGGCAAAATGTCAGGATGGCCAAGACAAGGCAGATGATCGAGATGGAAAGCCCAATTCGTGTGATGAGAGTCAGCGTCCAGCTCTAGGGTTGAAGGAGAGAAGACATAAGGCTTTTCAGGTGTCTACCCTCTATTTCTAGGCCTGAACAATTGATATGAAAAAGGTTTAGAAGAATGTGCAGAAAACTCTGCAGAAACAATCAGCGAAACAAACATGGTAATAGAAGTAGGAAAACAAGTCAGCCAAATGATGTTGTATTTATAATAAGTACAACTTTATATGAACGAAAAAAACCTCCCCCCTATATGTACCGTGCTGTGTTATATGTTGGCGCTATATGAATCCTGTTTAATATTACTAATAATAATAATAACAACAGAGCGCTACCTAATGGAATAATTGAGATTAATACCTGCTGTGACATGAATGTTTCTGTGTTTTTGTCCATGTCTACATTTTAATGGCCTTCAAGTACATTAAAGTGCATTCCATGCTGTTGTATATAGACTCTGCACCCCTTCCTGCCTGTTAAGGTCCCCATAGCAAAAAGTGAGGCAAAAGCTCTCTAATGGAGCCCAGGATAGTAGTAAAGTAGTGTTAAAACCTGACAGAGATTCTAACCTTTCCACATTATAGCCAAAAAAAATACACTTTAAACCAAAAATTGTAAGTTGTTTCACATGTTCCTATACTGTCAAAAAGTTATATGTAAATATAAAAATTAAATATAATATATTTATTCCTTTTTATTTGTTTTGATTTTTATTTTAATCATACCAGCAAAGGGTAACCATGGACACTTTCTGCAGCATTGTCACTTTTCCTTCAAGTTCATAACTTGGACAACAAGCAGTCATATATATATTTTCAGTAGGAGGACGGCAATGGCAGACCCCATATGTCATCTAGTGCCTATGTCAATAAATTCATGTTACTGTCATTTTTTATATGTAGAGTAAGAATGTGAATGGTCAAAGGATAGTCCAACGTCCTTCTATACAACGATACAACTTTGATACTTGAGGTCTACAAAAACAGGTGAACCTCTAATTAATTAGGTTTTAGAAGTCCCAGCATGCCCTGCCTGTAGTTGTATTATAACCTAGCTTGTTGCAAAGAGCCTAGCATGATGCACAGCAAGTCACCTCTTCCAACTTCTCCAGAGCCATTAGGACAGCAAAGCTGGTTAAATGGGTGCAGTTGCAGACAATTCCATACTGGTTTTTCTCAAGTGTCACACATCCTTCAGTGCTCCAGGCGTTCTCCTCAGACCAGAAGGCACAGTGTATCCTGCTCAAATTCACCTTGTTATGAAAAAGAGGAAACCTTTTTTCAGTATAGGTTTCAGGTATTAAGTTAATTACACATCAGAGAAATACAACATGTTACTGATGTCAAACTGCAATCCTCTGAGGTCTGTGTGGACAGCATCGTTTATCTGCTGACCAGCAGCAAATGGAAGATATAGAGAAGCAAGAACCGGTCATTTGATTTACCATCAACTATATAAACTTTATTTACAGAGGGATTCAAATAATCCCCATGACACAACCTACATAATAACTAACTACCTGCATGATTCACTTATTTAATACTGGTCCACCCCTACCCCCATGTAAAAAAATCAATGTATAATGTATCATTGTATGCCATAGGCAAAAAAAACACTCCTGGAGAAAAATTAGCAAATATACGTCAAAACATTAAGTGGTATAAAAAAACTTGAGGCATATTTAAAAACGGTGATAGTTATATTCAATTATTAATTGCGGTTCTGTAATTAAACTAAAGTAATACTTAGCTCTATTCACTTGAATAAAATAACTAATTGATACTTTTTTTGGACAAGTGGTGATCAGAAGCCATTGACTTACGTTGTAGAAGTGATAACACTTTTAAAGAGTGAACCATTTGCCATTGATCTCCATTGTGGACTATTGTATTTTCACTTTTGAAATGGTAAACATTTGCTGGGGAACTATAAATATATATAAATATATGTGATTGGGCTGATCATAAATATAGCAATCTATATCTTTCAACAATGAATGTGGTGATCTTTTATTAGTGGCACAATTGCTAAAATTAGAAAATTTGTTTCATATGATTATCACTCCAACAAGTTTTGTTTTCTCAAAAAAATGGCCTTACATGTGTATAAATAACTTACCGTAATTTATTTCAGTGAACTTTCTGTCCATCCTCTTTAAATATACACCCCTCCCAAGATTTGTACTGTCTGCTGTATTTTTAACATATTCTGCATGGCCTGAGGCAAAGCTTAGAGTGTGGAATGTTGGTCTGAACAGATTTATTCCTTGGTCTCCAGTGGCAACAGTACAGTACAAGAGTAACTCTGGCTTCCATATTGGAAAAGGTGACATCCTGGTTCTTTTGGCAAGATCCCAGAAATGTGAGAATCTGAAGTCTTGTGATAAGCAGACCGTAGAAGACCTCCTACTGAGATTTGGGATCATAACCTTTTCCAGGATCTTGCCAGAAGAACTGTGATATCACCTTCACCTAAGAAGCCAGGTGTAAGGAAAGTACATGCCTTAATTATCCTCCATGGGTGTCATTTGTGATCTACAGATGTAATACAGCAATTTCACATGGGAAGGAACAATGTTGAATCAGTTGACCTTGCCTAAGGAGTACTCCTGGCTTGGACCTTCTTGAAATGGTAGCTCTGAAATATGGCTGAATGCCAAAAGCTGTAGTCAATGTTGTAGGAATACTAAAGAGTGAAATGTGTTGGACTGGTTTGTGAAAGAGATTTGAAAAATAAGGTTTATTAATGATGGTATTGGGTTTTATATAGTATCAGTTCCACAGACCATCAACCATCCTGTTCATCACATAACATAGTTCTTTTTTTTAATTTTTCCATTAAAATTATTATTTTTTCTTACAAATCATGTATTGTACTTGTAAGAAGAAGTATCATAATTGTGTTTTTTTTTAAACAACGCCCACCTTTAATTGTTGCACCAAACTGGCAATGTACACTTTGTGTGGATACAGTTTGAGTGTCTAAACTTTGAAAGGGCTTTTGGGCTCTAATTTAGGGGTTCTCAGCTCCAACCTTTAAGGTCCAGGATCATATATTATTAGTTTTCCTTTAACCTCCCTAGCCGTAACCTCGAGAGTGACTCGGCGTAGAAAAAAGTTGCTACAAGTAACCTTGAGTCACTCTGGGGGTTGGTAAACCTAATAGAGCGCTTACCTGATCCGCTGGGGTTCTGCGCCGTCCAGCGCCGCAATCTCTGTCTTCTTTCTTCTTCCTGCTTCTGCATCCAATGAGTCACCGGGGGAGTTCCCGGTGACGTTGGTGCGTGTGTACGTCCCGGCCGGGCGGGGCAGGAAATTCAAAATCCATTTGTATTGCATTCAATACAAAATAACTGTATTGAATGCAATACATTGGATTTTTATGTGTAAAAGCAGTACATTGTTTTCAAGAACATTTATTTTACAGTATGTATAATACTATGAGTATAATATGTATTTTTTTTAATTAAAATTTTTTTTTTTAATCTATAGATTTTTTAATTTACTAAATGTATTATTTTTACATGATTTTGTGTCTCAAACTTTATTATACTCATACTATTATATTATACTGTAAAATAAATTTTCATGAAAAACAATGTACCGCTTTTAGACATATAAAACCGGAAAGAAATGAACCGCTAGGGACGTTAATAGACAGCAGTAAATAACGTTAGGAATAAGTTACAAAGTCAGAAAATGAGTCTTCCTATACCAGAATCTGGCCTGTAGGACTGTAATTAGGGACCTCTGGTCTATGGTTTGTCCCTTTTTTCTTCCACATAAAAGCCACATAGATCAACCCACTCTTCTTTTAACCCTTACCTTCTCACTGAAGTTAATATGCATCTGAATGGGCTCACTAAGGTTGGATGTATCAGTTGGCATTCCAAGAAAGACACTGACTACAGGCGAGACAAGTTTCACACTCATATTTTTTGAATCCTGCTGCAGATTAGCACCTTCCAGGAGTTTACCTAGATTAGCATATTCCAAGCAACCCACTATTGATGTGTCTGTGGGAGAAAAAAAAGACATAGGTAGAATGACCCCCTTGGGGTAAGTCAACTCAATAACCAGTTACAATTTGATTCATAAATCCTTTTTTACTTAATGTTGCATGGTAAATGAGATGCAGTTGGATGTTTGCTATATTTTGCCAGTAGTTTTTGGCATGAGCACATGGCTGGGTTGGGTAGTATGTACTTACAGGCATTTCCCAGAGCTGTGCTTGCACCAAGCCGTATGGAGCTATTTCTATTGCTCAATGAGACCTCTTTGTCTTTTATGTTGCTATTGATTACTTTAGCACCTGCAGAAACATAGAATGCGTCAAGGATGCCATAAGAGCCATGTTAAGACTGTAGACAGATAAGACAAAACAGTTGCAGCCCAATTCCAGACCAAACATTCCTTTATAGTTGGACGGTGTGAGGGATGTGCAGAGAAGACTCACCCAAAAAGCTGTTCTTGTTTGAGTATTGTATGTGTTTACTAAACAGGTAACCCAAGTTCTGTACCATTATTTCAATAGCTTTTAGCATCTTTCCTGCTATTTGTAGACGTTGTTGACTGCTGCTGAATTTCTCGATCAGATCATCCAGGTCATCTAAGAACTTTTAGAAAGGGGAAACATGTTAAGAAAAAAAATGTAAAGCCCAAACCCAGGTAACATTTTCCAAGATTTGGATGTAGATGGGAATAGCAATAGACAATACTTCTGCCCAGATATCATTGCTGTATGAGATACCGCTGGGTAGTTTCCCCCTAAATTTCTGTCCCTGCGATAGATTGTGATATAACATGGGCTATAAATGTATAGAGGTTTTGCCTGTTTCATTATTTTTTACAATCAATATTAAAATATAAATCACAGAAAACTGTAACTCTGATGAACAAACCATGTACAGAATTGTAGAGTTGTTACAAAAGGAAAACAAGCTGAGATGGTCAGAGATGCATGACCCTAGTCCTCTGTATTTTGTTGAAAGCAGGTTTTAGGTTCTCTTTAAGGGAGATCCAAACAATATGGTGATGTTATGTGCTGCGGTTTTGTTAATTGCTGTGTGTGAGGTCATGTAGGTAAATCTGTAGTCAATGTCAGATGTCTACTGCGCTCTGACCCCAGACACTAAACCTAAATGCTCATAAGAGAAACATGTATAACATTTAAAATAATGAAGCAATGCAGTAATATACAAAAAAAACAATATTACTGGTTCTCTTTGGGTTGTAACCTAAAAAAATCGTTTGACTTGTGGTTTTACCTTGTCTATTCCTAAACGTTCTAAGCTGCTATTATCATTGCACAATGGTTTCCGCTTTTCAGTAAATTTCTGAAGGATGCATTCAAGCTGCACAGAGAAAAATGATTGTTTATACAGAAAGTACATAGAAAGCAACTAAACATGGATAATGACATTTCCAATTTAAACCTGGTAATTGGGGATACAGTTAGTGATAAAACAGAGCAATGATTAATAGGTGTGGGAATAATTTTGCTGGTGTCTATAGGCTGTTCAGACAAAGCCCTGTGTTGAAATTATTTTTTGATTGAAAGCTATTCAGTGTAAACACATTGCAGGAAGTATCCACATGGAAATGCCTGTCTACTGCTACCATACTGTAGAGAAGAACCTTTGTCTTATGTCTGGAAGTAGTGGTCTCTCTGAGGAGGTCTGAAGCTTCTAATGGCGATCCCCTACAAAGCCAGACTTTTAATTCTGCAATCAGCAAAGCTCATGCTTTCGGCTGGTTGGAGGGGTTTAGTCCTGACTAAGCAGGGGGAGAGTCAGACTTCTGCAAAGATACCGCTGCTTCCTCACATTGGACAAAAGTCCTTCTATGCAACATGCTGGCAGGAAACAGGCTTTTCCACTCGGACCGTGGCAGCTTTTAAAAGATAACAAATCAAAACTGAAAGTGCATATGGGTTTTAGGAATTTCTTAAGTCTGAATTTAATTCTAACCCTTCTTCATTTCATCGAAATATCTTTGAATCTTTTTGAAAAGATTGAAGCTGGAGTTGGGGTTTAAGTGCATGTTCACAGATAAAGTTTGTATAGAAGATTAGAACCTTTGCCAGGTTTTTACTGCTAGCTTGGATTCCACATTCTTCTCCCTGCTGTTTTTGTGCAAACAGTGTTAAAACAAAGGATGATAAAGCGAAAAGTTTCAAAATCAACCCAGACAAAAATTACATTTTATAGTGGAGTAGAGGAAGGTTAGGACCACTGAAATATTTTTTATAGCTGACTTTATTATATGTCTTGGTTATATTCCTAGCAATATATGAACAGAAATGCAAATGATGTTCATTTCTTCTTTCACAAAGCTGAATGATGATGTCACGCTCCATGATCAATTATCCCAAATGAATAAAGCACCAATGCAGTGTCACGAGAGGATGACATTCTTATGGCTTTGTGAAAGAAGCAGAGGCACAAATTCCAGTGCAGAAATCCCACCAGTGGAATCTCTGTGAGAAAAAAAAGGTGATTTACTAAAGGAATATAGACTAATTCTTTAATTGTTTTGGTAATAATCACCCAGCAAGGGATCTTTCACTTAGCTTAGTAAATGAGATGGAGCTCTGCCGACTTCAACCATCCTATAGTGTGCAAGGAAAAATACTGTTTTTTAGATTTCCTTGCATGTGATTGGGTACTCTTTGCAAAGTGATTTGTTACCACATTCACTAGGCTAAGTGAATTATTTCTTGCAAGGCAGGTGCCGCCATCTTCAGTCTGCTTTTCATCCAATCTCGAACTTGGCAGGAGTGAGATTGGGTGACATAGCCCACTGTAAAGGTGGAATAAAAAAGGGAGACGATCTCATGTGAGATCGGCATCTCTTTCCTCTTAATAGAAACAATGCTCGGCATGCACAGAAGGAGCAGCCAAGAGCCTCCCGGTATGCATGACATATGTATCCCATTCCAGCTGCGGCAATTAAGAGTTAAAAAAGGCGGTGCAGCAACCTTTTTTTTTTTTTAAGGGTGTTGCACTTAAAAAAAAATCATATAACTTTTTACTTTATATATAAGACTTGTCTACCCTTTTATGTAAAGTAAAAAAGTTGAGTTTAGGTCTGCTTTAAATTCTTTAAGTAAATCATCCCCAAATGATAGTAGTCTGTCTCCTCACAATTCTAGATATATATGAATAAACACAAATAAAATTGTATTTTTTTCTGTATCAGAGTATAAATGTGTCAAAAAAGTTGCTACCGATGAATTACATATAATACACATAATACACATAAAAAGTATACATTTATTTTGGAATAAACAGCATTTAAACAAATTAATTTTAGCTGTGTGGCTTGCTAATAAATTGAGCACTAAATAATGAAATCTTACCTTATTATTATTACACGTTGTCTGAGTCTCATTGCTTTGTTTGCACATCACTGCAGATAAAAAAAAAAGGATCACAATGTTTACATTACACATCAAGTTAACAATAATCAATGTAGCTTACACTAGAGCGAGACCATTCTAAAATATGTATTAATAAAGAGAATCTGCAGGTATTTTTGTTTTTCCGGCTCTGGATTTTGGGTGTGTGATCTGTGTGTAATCTAAGCCCCAAAACTTTACTGACACCCATTGGGAGCACTATGAATGCCTTGTCCAGTTTGCTGTCATGCTCCCCCAACCATCACAACAGCTGGCAACTCCCGGCTGTTGTGTTCTCTAGCAGCTGTTGTAAACATGTGCTGTGTCTTCAGAATCCTGTCTACAATTTTCATGGAGAAACATAATGTTTCAACATAATTGTTACATTGGGCCAGATTTATTAAAGCTCTCCATGATCAGATAAGATAGACTGTTGTGGGAGAATCTGGGTGATCCAGGAAACCTGGAATGGATGAATTAAAATTGTTTGCTGATAGTTGGCAAATGTTTGCTGATAGTCTATCTTCTCGAGCCTTGGAGAGCTTTAATAAATCAGGCCCAGTGTATTTAAAAGAAAGATGGCCTTCTTATAAGCACTCTTATACAAATAGGAATCCAGGGAATTATTACTATTTGTCCAATAACAGGATAATAGCAATCTACTTGGTCACCTGACATTTCAAAGTTATTTGATTGGGACTGGGCTCATGTGGCTCATGATTGGACTCCTCTGCTCATGAATTTCTCAATAAGCAAAGATAACCCCATAATACTGTAAGCTTCACACTGCCAGAATTTTATGAATCACTTAAATTTTTAAATTTTTATTTTTCTTGCTGAAGGTCTAAAATGACCCCCATTCAGAAACCATTTTAAAGAGATAAATGGCAGTAGCACTAGTAGTAACATGACCAGCTTTTTCCATTTATGTATATCAATAGGTATACCATTACACGTAAGTAATTGCACGGACTTTGCATTGAAAAAATGTTTATGTTATGCATTGATTTGCAGCAACATCTGTACAACAATCATATTATACCATTCAACAAACAAACATTAACACACACATGCTTATAAACATACACATACTTAAACCAGGTTCAAGTTTAGTTAGAAACAACTAACCAGCCAGTATCTTGTATTGTTGGAGGAAGGCACCAGCCACATACCGTTTACCCTAACCATTCATACTGAGTGCCTCCAACCATCCATATAACATATTATAGCAGCTCTGACGGATTTGTCCTTTGGTTAATACATCAACATATGATAGTAAAACAAATATATCAGGCACATTGTAGACTGAGATGTTCCAGATTAGGTAAATTAGGTATTAGATTCTAATAAAAAGTTCATGGTTAGCTCTTATTCTGTTATACTTCATGAGTTCATGGATGTAAGTGGTGATAAATGTAGGGGTGTACTTTTTCACATTAAACATCTGCACCTAGAATGTTCTCTAAAGAGAATGTCTGATGAATGACAGATTTACTGCTTAATAAGGAGACCTCAAGACATTTGTTCAAATATGTCACCTTTATTCGCAGGGATTATTTGAATGAAGAATATAATTTTGCTGGTTTGAATATGTTACGTGTCAATGATTTCCATTCTGATAAACTCTATTGAAGCCAATGGAGGGGAAGTTCTGGAGGATTGTTCTACTCTCTGGAGAGTACTCAAAATACCATGGGAAGATCACGGAATGTCTGATGAACGTTAACTTCTGAGGAATATTAGGAAAGTCTTAGCTCATTAAAAAAGCAGGAACATTTGAAGGCACGGAGGGCAACGCGAGAACAACAAAAACCCTTTAACAGCTTTGTAGGGTCACCTAATTGACATCAATTAATTCATGGTAGCACAGTGGAAGAAGGAGATCAATTTGATTATCTTCACTAGGTCTCTATTCCATCAGCCAAAAAAAAGTTAGAAGGAATGAACAACACAAGAACGGTAGCAAAAAAGAGGAACATAAAAGAGGAAAAAGCCTGCTAGCACAAATGAGAAAATAAGTATGCAAAATGGGCCAGACACAATGGCAACACAGATAAAACTGGTTGAGCACATGGAATGCAATACTGCAGAAGTTGAGCAAACACTATGGACAACAAGTGCTACAAAGAAGACATGTGAATGCTTTTTTGTGTTGGTTCAAAGCAGACTAAGGGACCTATTTGTTCTGGGATTCTATACTGGAATGCTGGCAAGTATGCATATGTACTAATGTTTAACATTTACAGGACCTTGTGCTTCAATGGTCTTATTTTCTACCAGGAAGCTTGCTTATGGCAAGTGGGGTGATGAAAACCAGAGTCCTATATTCATTTTGTAATCCATTGCCTACTGTATCTGCAAGTTACTATATCAGAAAAACATCATATTCATTATTCACTTAAATACATTCCTTTTTAATTAAACTCAAAACTCCAGTAACAGCAATTGAATAAGAAAACTGTTATACTGATGGTCGGATAAGGACAAGAAGAAGAGAGATGCAGGTCCATTCAAATTGATCCGTGTAACCAGCATGTGGACAATGATAATTGCTATGAGGAAAAAGAATAACTCAAAAAAGCGCAGAGCTAAATGGACCTGCAGGTTCTTCAGAGTTAAAAAATGGAATTTGTACTAGATGCTTATTAGGATAATGCATGAAGGACTGTTTCCTTGTCTACCATGGACAAGGCAACAGATGATCCAGATTGTTGCATTACCTTATAAGTTTGTCATTTGATATCAAGAAAAATAAAAAGACATCCTGTGGATGACCGACCCAAAGTAAAAATCATTGGCAGTCATGGCCACTATTATAAAATTAGAGGAGTGCTTTTAGGAACATTTTACAATAAGCCTCCACAAGATAAGGATCATCGGGACTTATGGGAACAACTACACTTCTTGACTGCCCTCGAACACTTAATTACTTGGAGATGGTGATATCAATGCAACTAGAGGTAGAAAACGTCCTAAAGCAGGGGAAAGCATCAGCTAGTTAGTGCCAACTAAATTTGCCACAAATAGAAACTGAAGAACCATAGGCAAACATAACGATCTGATACAAGAATGACAGAAGCAACTACAAACATTGAAAAGGCAATCTGTAAGACAGAATGGACCTACCATGCAGCTGACATATACATGTGTGAGTGGTTACATGACATGGCAAGTACAAGAGACTTACAATATGGTGTGATTACTAACATTTCAATTGTAGATGAACAGGGAGAGAACAGAATGTTGTATTTTGAAGCAAAGATTTTTATTATTATTAATAATAATAAACTGGATTTTTATAGCACCAACATGTTACGCAGCACTGTACATTAAAAAGGGGTTGCACATGACAGACGAATGACACAGGAGCCTGCCCCAAAGAGCTTACAATCTAGGAGATGAAAGGTCATTTGCAGTAAAGTAACAATGCCTGTCATTAGCACTACCATGGTAGAGGATTGTGGGAAAACTGAAAGTGGTAATTTATGCTGCAGAGGTATTTTTGTATCTGCAAATGGGATACAGAGTGGTCTGGAAGGCGATTTCTTTCTTGCTGCTCTCCCTGGTTTAACGCTTCTTCTGGAAAAACTTTCCAAAAAGTTTTCAGTGAAGGACTATTTGGCTCCTTTGAGCCCACCTTACCAAAACCTTCCTAGTTGTACTGTTGTATAGCTTCATAAGATCTACTCAATTAAATCCACGATTTCCATACATTGCATTGAGGATAGCCAAGCACCCTGACAAACCTGTATGCAGCTGTACCATGGGTTCTGTATGTATAGTTAAACCCGATAGACAAATACAGAATGTTTTTCATGCTCTGCCCACCATACATACCTTCTGTTTTTGGCTCTTCTATATTCTGAAAACAATTTAGAATGGTAGAAGAATGTGTATTTACCATTGCATTGCGGGTATATGAATCCCAGAGATACTGCTTTGTATCCATCTTGACATTTACATTCCAAAGTGGCTTTTTCTGTTTTACAGATACCCTTCAATCCACAAATATAGGGGTTACCTATACATTGTAATATAACTGTGGCACAAAAGGATGAAGTTACAGAGATCAGATGACATACAGAATAAAGTACATGCTTTGTTTTATGTTTAGTACACTTGTATTGTCTGGAGATGTTCTGGAAGTCATGCGAGTCAGTTGAATTAGTAATCTACCTAAAAAGGCTTGCTGCATAAAAGTGCAAATTGATATTGTGGACATTTTTAAATATATCTTCAGCCAAAATTTTTCTTCTGCTTTAGATAAAGGGTCTGTTTTTGGAGGCTATCTTGGTCCACTTCAAAAGATTGACTTTCACTTCCTGTTTGGAAGAAGTGTCCCTACTGGAAGCTTTTCCCTTACCTTCTGTTGTAGTGACAACTCCAACTTTCTGCTTTTCCTTCACTTTTAGTCCTGGTAGTAATTGTCATACAAGCAGAGAGGTGAATCTCCCCTGTGGGACACCCCAATACAAACCTTAAGTTCTAACTCTTGACCACTTTCTTCAAGGAAAAGTTTTGGCTTTAGATATACTTTAAAGCGGAACTTAACATAAAAATTAAAAAAAAACTGTGACCAGGAGGGTTCTTTATTGCAGAAGGGGCAGGCAATGTCTTGTCTGCAATAAAACCCTTACTTGCCTGTTTTTTAATTTTTTTTTTGTTTTTAGCGGAACTCATTTCTCCTTGTTCCTTTATCAGTGCTGGCATTTTCATTCAATCCTCCTCTGGGTTTGGGATCTTTGGCTGCCTTGATTGGCCAGCCTGGAATGATGTAACTCCTAAGCATGTTTATGGGAGTTCAAATATTCGTGGCAGCCAGCTATGTTGGGAATGTACACTGAGCTGCACAAGTGCATTATACAAAAGATTCCAAACAGACAGGAACATTTGTTTTATTGCAGGCACACTGTCCGTTCTGCAATAAGGAACCTGTCTGATTGTAACTTTTTATTTGTAAGGTTTAGTTCCCCTTTAAGTATAATAGTAGAGATAAGAGATGGATAACCAGACTGTAATACAGTAGACTATTCAAATTTAAGCTTGATGAGTTCATTTATAAATGTTGATTTATCTCAAGCAAAAAAAAAAAAAAAAAAGCAGCAATCCAGAATGAATTTAATAGGTCATGCAATCACCTTGTGTGGACATGCAATCACCAATGTGTTGGCCTTGTTAGTGATGAAGATTATTGCTCAGCAGTTAAAATGTTAGGGGAATCGCCAGTATTTTTTTATTCTTTCTTTATCCATCAAAACATTTTTTTATTATTCTTAATCAACTAAATTTTGAATAGCATATATGAGTATTTTATATTGACTAGTTTCTCGGCAGATTTACTGCTATGTTGTCAAAAAAAGTCTATATTTGGAATATGTCTGAATTTCGCACATAATACTGAGAAGGGACACATCCTCTTCCTCCCTGCAAAGGGAAATTTTACTGTCAGTACTCTCCTTGTTGCTTAGGCTGGTGGCCTATTAGACAACAAGTACTTCATAGTTGCAGTAACTACTGAGCTGACATTGGGAGTCTGCAAGTCTTTATCTACCTCTGTCCTGATAAAAGGAACAGAGCCAGCAGCCAGAAGCATCCCCATCTACCTATCACTCTCAAGCAACAAAGGCCCCCACCTCTTGTTTCAAAGTGTAAAAGTCTATAATATAATATAAAATAATAGACTTATAAGGTATAAGTCTAAATAAAAGACAAAAAACACCTAAAAAGTAAAAAAACATTTGTTATGCCCTCCATCCTGGATATCTAAACTTATTCAACTGTGCCAATAGAAAGGTGTGCATTGTCGGAAGGGTGACTTACATGGAAAGTCGGTATCAGAATACAGAGCAGCTTGGAATTTCCATGCAACAATACAGCCACTCAGCCTACTACTGCTTTTTTTTCATTAAACTGGTTGTTCGGCTTGAAACAAATAAAGCCAAACATCGCCGTGGCAGAGTCAGCACAGAGCCGCATGCTATACCTGTCACTGAGTATATCACAGCTCGGACATATAGATTGGCAAACTGTGGCACTAGAGCTGCAAAGGTAAGCATTGGTTTAAAAAAGAACAATACATTTTTTGTGTGGTTTTGGTATATTTAGGACTGCTGTAACCTTTTGAGACAATAGGTTAGGAGTACCCCTGTACTTATTGCCCAGGTTTAGGGGGCAGATATCTGGTTTTGTCCTTAAAGAGGTCTTTGAGATTCCAAATAGGCTCACCCACCTGCAAACCCCCACAACACAGAGGTTTCCTTGTGCAGATGAGGCTCTCTCCCCTCTCTCCCAGGGGACGGGGGAAGTCTCTGTTTTTTTTCCAAAAAAGAAGGGGTCTACACACTTTTAACCTCCTTCCTTCTATAGCAAACCAGATTCTAGAGGACTTTTAATGGATAGGAGAGGGGGCACACTAGCTTGCTGCCCCATTTTCTATCTACGAAGGTAGCAGTCATCGTTCCTCAGCTGGATTGGCAGAGCCATACGCTATGTAATGTTGGCTGTCATTGACTTCAATGGGATCCGAGTTCAGCTACAAATCAACGTGAACATTGAGGTCAATTTGAAAAAAGTGTCAGTCAACCAAACAGAGGTGATTTGGACATTTCATGGCTCCAAAGCCAATAATAAAATAGTCCATACTACAAAAATATTTGTAGTGTTCTCTAAATTGATTTAAAGGGATTTTTTTCTTAGGAAAGTGCGTGGACAGCATATGTCAAAGATATTATCTTAGCACATACCAAGGTAGAGGGGATTGTTCACCTTTCCCAGCTCCGACTTTTCCTACTATATTATATGTGATACCGGCCACTACGTCTATCTAGAACTTTAGCTCATCTTGCCCATTTTATTATTAAGACCAAACTTGAACTTATCAATATCCACTGCAATCCCTTCTGCTGCACTGTCACAATCCCCTGGAATACATCACTTCCTTAGGACTACTACCTTCTTTGCCTGATATGTTTCACAATCTCTTTCCTTCAACATTCATCCACCACACATCATTTAGCCTTTTTTCACACACTCCACCATCCATTTCTTTGAACATTGGGTGCTCAATTTGTTCCCACTTCTCTGAAAGTTTCTGTGCCTGTATACCAGCACATTAGTCACAGGAGTCAGGTGGAACTGTGGAAGGGCTTCATGAGTCAAAGTGTGAATATTATCCTCATCCTTCATCTCTATCAGACTATAGGTCTCTCTTATTTTACATATTAGGCAGCTCAATGACTTGTTTAATAAAATTGGGGAAAATGAGCAAAAAATTGTTGCTTTTGGTGACCACTCTGGTTTCTTTTTTAAAAAAATAAAATGTGGCTGCTATTGGCATACCTAAAATAGTTTGACCCTTTCTGTTTGTCAGGGAAAATGAAAGGTTTTCTTGAATAAGAGAAAATGAAAGGGATGAAAAGAATAAAAATAATTAACAGTTCTTTACATTCATTTAGTAGCATGATGATTTATGAACATGTTGAAGCAAAATAGATTATCAGTACATATGTTAATGCAACTCTGTAGTCATCAGTACAATGTGTTTTTGATTGGAAGCAGCATAAGCAGAGCTCAGAGTGAATGCAACCCAGGGAACCAATCAGTTCATGTGCTGTGCATGCTGATATGTAAAAAAGCATATTGACAGGAACATGAGTTCCTCAGTGTGCTGCTTCTCCTTTACTGTGCATTCACAGACTGCCGGTGCAGATGTGGATTGAACCATGCTGCCCATTGAAAAACCTGATCAAAGATATGTAGTGGTGGGAAAACAATACTAGGGGGGTGGATTATTGGTGTGTATGACAGTAAAAAAACACTTTTTTTATTTTATATGATAATCATCCATACATGTATTTTACTTTGTTTGCAGTTTAGCTTTAAATCTTGGTTTGTCTTTCCATTAAAAAAACTGCTTTATATTTCAAGAAAAGTAGGTAAACATTACAACATTAAAAATGGAAACATCAATACACTGAATTGTAAAAGAACTACAGCTGTTCAGGTATTTTAGCACAGTTGGGGCTAGCAATGAGCTCTGTTAATATACGTGCAATTATTTATTAAATCTTTTCATATTAAAATTAGAGCAGTTTAGTGTCTCAGCAAATTGGGTTAGAAAGCAATAGGCATTGCGGTTTCTTATTTTCTACAACATATTACATTGGGTTTTACAAGCTAACATACTGACAAATGGCATTATTACAATGTTTCCCAACCCAAAAACAAATATGCAATATTTTGCAGAATATTGGTTCTTAAAAAAGGGTGGCTCTCCCTTCAGTCCCTCCCAAATAATACCATATCATTATTATAATGTCCAACTAACAATATATATATATATCATCTCATATTCTTGTAAGTTTCGGAGGGTTTGTAACACAATCCGGGTGTCCCCCTGTTCCCCCACTATTTTCCTCCTCCACCCCTCACTGGGCAATATTGTTCACCTACTGGCCACATATGTGTGGTTGTGTGCACAATTGTTTATTGTCCAATGTCATCTGTGCACACCACCAGAGGATGTCAAATAATTGCCAGAGCAAATAATTTGTTTCATCATCATTGATTGTCATCTTTTCACATCATTGCATGTGTCAATACTTATTCAATTTTTGAAGCATGTGTACGTTAGTTAAGGCCAACCTTGGAGGTTATTGGCATTGAAAAATGGCGCAGTAGGCAGAGAGGCAATCTTTACCTATCATGTCTGGAGGAGGGGGGCAATAATATTATAAATGAGATAAATGTCCCGTTTCAAGTTCCACTCATCTTTCCCAATGGTGATCAGCCAACAGAATTGGGAAGAACCCATCAGCATGAGATCATTACTTGACTAAATGAAGCAACATCTGTCTTTAGGCACCTTTGGTGAATATTGATGTATTAAAAAAATGTCACTTACCTGTACAATTATTAGAGATGTTTTTAAACCCTTTATTGCAGATACACTCATATGATCCATTTGCGTTTTTACATTCACCGTAAGGACCACAGATGTTCGGAATTTCTTCACATTCATCAATATCTGTAAGGAAATATCATAGATGTCATCACTGCCTGGCAAGGTTTGCCCCAGCCCAGTGAGTCACCGACACAAATATCACTCTTCCCAATGCCTGCTATGTACATTCTAGTTCCACATGTTCAATGTGCAGTACATAATAATGTATGAATTAATATCTGTGCACATGTCTGTGGTCCAATTAAGAGGCTGAGTATGATGAACCTGGACGAAAGCAGGGCATATGTTGGCATTGGTAAGGGAGAGGTGCCAACGCTAGAGAGGATGCGAATATAGCCCAGTTTGGATCTGCATTAACTCACATGTGTCATATGGCTGTCAAAACCAGTTATTTTTAGCCATGCAAATAAAATGTGCTACTCTTATTGGCTGTCATTTTAATGGTAACAATCATTATAGCAAATTTTAAATCTTTTAGCATTGAGAATTTTACCCACTTTACATTTCTTCTTATTATTACACAGTATTTATATAGCCCCGACATATTACACAGTCACAGTCATAGTCCATAGTCACCTTCTAAGGTTTATATTGCCTTGATTAAAATAAAGTATTGTGGTTATAGAGAGACTAGTTTATAGCTTCTAACAATTTAACCTAGCATTGATGATATTCTCCCACGTCTTATCATAGTGATCACTGTTTCTGGGACAGGAAGGGTAATTTCCCCAATGATGACACAACCATAAGCACTTACAAAAGATTCTAACTCTTGTACTCCTTAGAGCTCTACAACTTGATTGCTGTTTGTGTCCCACTGGACACAATATTTAAACCTACTCCATAAACTCGATAATTTACCCCAAGTTACTGTACACCATTGGACCAACAGGGGGAGGGAGAAGCAGCACAAGGAGACAACCCGGTGTGTTTTAATTGGTAGTCCCAGCCGGAGCCAATTCTGATTTAGTTCAGACCTATTCCAACCTCAGATTGGGACTAAGAATTTGAGTAATTACAGTTCCAATTTGAAATTTCTAAATTTGGGATTAACAGGTATAATAGACGAATGCACAATGACAACTCATTGACAATCATAGGTAATTAAAAATACCAATTCTGATTTAGAATTTAAAATTTAGAAACCATGGCTCTCACCTGTACAAGTTTTATAGCTGTTTGTGAATCCCTGCAAACAGATGCACTCATATGATCCATGTGTGTTAATACAATCACCAAAAGGACCACAGATGTTTTTTTCACATTTATTAATATCTGTAGGAAATATCACAGATGTCAGGTATAAAGGTATAAATACAAATAAATAAATATATATATATATATATATATATATATATATATATATATACATACATTATATAAATACATTTATACCAGACCAGAGACTTCAGGGTTAAAGTGGATCTTCTGCTACAGAACAATTTGTGTGAAGTTTTTTTTTTTTATTTCATACATATTCTGCAACAAAATGTTGCAACAAAAGTACAATGAGCAGAGCATGCAACCCCGGAAAGCAACAGACATAAAATGATAATGTGATGAAACACAAAATGACGCTCACCAATACACTGATTGGAGACATTCTGGAACCCA
>NC_092859.1:16359457-16360739 GCF_032062135.1 Pyxicephalus adspersus
ACTAACATTTGCTCATTAGATTAGGGTATCATTCACACAATTGGGCTGATTTACCAATGGAATTAAGGCTGGGTACACATGTTCAATAATTGTCATTGGAAAGGATCTTTTCTGAGGCGATTGTCAGATGAGAATCATCTGATGTGTGTACTTAGCCTTAGACTGTTGACTAGGAATAATTCACTTAGCTTAGTGAATACAGTGATAGTTGTTAACTTTACAAAAATACCCAATTGCATGCAAGAAAATCTAAAATACCAGGATTTTTTTGGCACGTTAGATCACTGTTGCTGGAAATAATTTCCAGTGACCGTTGAATAGTGAGAGGAGAGGGAGGATGTGAATGGCAATTCGCTGTGCTTTCCTTTATAGGAGTGAACAGCGGCCTTTCCTGATCAGTCATTCATCAATCAGTCATCTGATGTGTGAATGTTGTTTTACTAAGCTAAGTGAAATATTTGTTGCAAAGGGATAATTATCTTTGTTATATGAATAGTCTATATTCCTTTTATCAACTTGTGTGAAATGTTTTCTTCTGTACAAATGCTTTCAGAAGAATGTCTTTTTAACCCATTGTTTTTAGGCTGTTACAATAACTATGAAAGACAAGTTCATTATACGAAAATAACATTTTTCACGTATTAAAAACATTCAAAATTGTTTATTTTTAAATTGAGTATTATTATGCACAAGTTCACAAATTATTCTCATTATTTACAAAATATTATACAGATTTTCACAAATGTAGATAACGTCATTTACATTTTTCATCAATAGAACCCTAGGTGTAAATTAGGGGTCCCCAAACAATGGGGAACAGCCAATTGTTCAACAGGAGAGCTGGAACCCCCCAAACTGATTACCTAATATCCTGAAAATTCAGGAAAGGTTCAAGATGAGGAACACCCCCATCTCCTCCTTAAAGGAGCACTCCAATTAAAGGGATACTATATATGCAATATACAATATTTACTTGACTAAAACAACTAAAAAATAAAAATGTGTCTGCTCCTAGCTGTGAGTGTTGGTTTAAAACCATGGCAGTTTGCAGGAGTGGTTGGGGCAGAAATGGGCCAATGAGCTCAGTCTGTAATGGCTGGCAGTAACCATGACTGCTTAGCAATGCCATCAAGTCACAGAAAGGCTTCAGCTTCAGCTATAGGGCTACAAAATTGTTACCCAAGAAGATCATCCAAAGCAAAACATATACAGTTAGGGATGGTCATTTTGAGGTACATATTGCAATTTGTTTTACTGCTCTATCAGTTTATTTGACATCAGC
>NC_092859.1:16361604-16362777 GCF_032062135.1 Pyxicephalus adspersus
CACTGTATTTTAGGGCCACACACAGAAAATTACAGAAGAGCATTACATAGTGACCATTTTTTAAGTTGAGTTGATTAAACAAAGCCTCCCTCCCTTCCCAGCGATAGGCAAACTATTAATCATAAATATAAAAATATATTGGATGTTGTTCTCAATTATATTCTCTGACTTTATACAAAAAGAGTTAGTCTGTATGAGGACCAAAGGAAATTGTACCACTGAGGAGGGCTTTAACTTTCAAACTGATCTTTTAAGAGGCAGACTACTAAATAGGGGTATGGTAAAAAGCTCCTCAAAAAGTCCTTCAATAGAGCACAAACCTTGGGCTGACAGCAACTTTTATATGGTCAAAAAACCCATCACGTCAGGACTAGTAAAAATTATCACTAGATATACCCAACAACATGAGCATATTAGCGCTATTTGTTCCAGGTATTGGAATTTACTAACCTGACTATGTTCTAGAGGTTTTGTAACAAGCATAGTTTACGTTTGTTTGCATTTTTCTGTGCTCCTCTGAACATTTGGGGGACACAGCACCACCATTTTGATTTTTCTGATCGGCGCTGTGTGATGCTCAGCTATCTCCTTAGCCATGGCAAGGTTTAAATCCTGATTGGCTGCTTTTTGTTTGACAGTTTGAGGACTCTGCACATGCGTGCTCTGCACCTCTTGCGGAACAAACGAAGGCTCCCCATCCCCCTTCCATTGGGTCTTTGTTTTTATGCTTGCACCTTGTTGTGACTGAAGCCTTAGGCGGAAATTGTCTTTATATTTTATGCCATAAGGAATTTTAGGGGTAACCATCATTTACTAATTCCAAAGACTATTTCCTATTTTTAACTCTACATATGTTGTATGTTTATATTATTATTTTAAAATTTGTAGTGATCTATATATCCCCGTGGGGAAGCAGGATTTTCTGCAAAACGTGTCGGGTTCACATATATCAATTTGCTTGAATGTGACTCCTCACCTTGGATTTACTCATTGTTTGTTTTTATTGTTTATGTTTGATTTTATATATATATATATTTGCTGACATGTTATTGCAAAATTTTAAATAAAGGTGGAAGTTTTATTAGTGGGGCAGGGACTGGACTAGTATTCATACCTTTTGAATCCCTTTATTCAATCACCCTTGCCCATCTCACTTACTTATTACTTCCTTGC
>NC_092859.1:16364963-16366097 GCF_032062135.1 Pyxicephalus adspersus
GGGGGGGGGATGCTTTATTGAGAGAAAGCAGCCTAACTCCTTTTTACAAAGATAAGATGATTATGTGACCTAAAAAGCAAACCAGGTTTGTCCAGGTACACTTTGTAATATTGAATGTAAAGTAATGAATTTGAGTTCAACAGTTCAGACAGATAATTAAACAGTCAGCAAGAGAATGTGGAGAACACGTTTCTAACAACGTACACATATGCATTAGAACAAACCTAAAGTAATAATTTAGGGCACCCAGCTAACTCAGTTGTTATTGCAAGAACCTCTGTATTCAGATAAGATCATGAAATAAATTTCCACTCAACAACATAAAGTAGTAAAGCTACCACCAACCACAATAGTTGATTTATAAACATAACTGCGCTAGGTCTTATGTTATGCTGAGAGCTGATAGGTACTTCTCTGCTGCCAATCAGCAACAAAACTGATTCCCCTATTTAATGTACAGCGCTGCATAATATGTTGGCGCTATGTAAATACTGTTTATTAATAATATTAATATATAGCATGAGAAGGATATTGATCAAGCAAATAGGTGACCCCTATGGCTGACATCCTTGGCAGATTTGCTGAGATACATTTACCACTGATATATTGATTTATCGACTGTTATATTAGGAGAGGATAGATTTTAATACACAAATGCAAGTTTAGCATTCAACCTAACTTTTGGAGACGGGGAAGAAGGACACTTTTTAACTGAAAGTATGAAGACAGATGACAAGCCTCTGCCATGTTCCAGATTTTTGGCCACAAAATACAAATAATGATATGCAAACAATGATTGGGTAAAATTTTTTTTTCTCATCCATGTTTTCTTGATATTATCTATTTAAAGCTAAAATAGGGAGGATCCTAGATACATACACAAATAGATTAAGCAAGTTTGAATCTGCCATATCTGGCTGGTCTCCCAGATATTAAATAGCCTTCTTCCTATGCAATCTCTACATTGTCCACGGGGAAGCATTATACAATATGTGCACTAATGATCTCCAGCAAAACAGGAAGAGAAATGCCATGCTGTAGTGTTATGATTTCCGGCTCTACCTTTTCCTTATACATAACTCTGCTTGGAGGACAAATGACCATCTGGATGAATGTGTTATTAAACATGCATCC
>NC_092859.1:16367871-16368697 GCF_032062135.1 Pyxicephalus adspersus
GGCCTGAAATTATGTAGTTTAGTCGCTTGAAACAGACTTTAGGAGGAATTAGTTTAGAAATGTTTTAGAGCTTGAGTTGTGAAGGCTGAACTCTCCCTGGTTCATTTTGTTATGTACTTAAATGTTAAGATTTAAAACATGTTGGATTAGGTTGTGTTGATAAACAATTGTAGTTAAACCAATATAAAAGACCTAGGTCTATTCCAAATCCAAAATTTTTTATGCTTTTGCACATGCAGTTTATTCTCTGGTTTCTTGTAAAATCCTAATTTACGGATTAACCTTTGAACCAATATTTACAGTGTTTCCACTTCCATCCACATGCTAGGATCTCAGAAACTGACAAGCCTGTTTTGTTCCTATGTACAGTGCAGTGAATGCTGTGCAGTAAATAAACTGTGAGAAAAAGAAGAATTTACACTTTACCAGCAAGGGTATTTAAACAGAAGATGTGGGCCTAATAGACGGGAAACAACCAAAACTCCAAAACCTTTGCTAGCCTTTGTGAGTTTATCTGGCAGACTACAACAATCAATAAACATTGGTACATATAGAGCACATCAGTTCTTAGGAACAGACTCTCAATAGGGGGTAATGGGCAAACTAAACAGGTATGAAGGGTACAACAGGCTCTCAAACCTTGTTGCTGAAGGCCATTATAGCAAGGGGACAATGGAATGGGTGGTGGCGAGGCTTAGTGACTCTTCCACTAATTCTCAAAGTCAAGAAGCTATTTTAGAAAATTCAACAAATAGTTTAAGTTTAGTACTTCTTTTATGAGTTAGGGGTTGATAGGTGCTTCCTTTTCTGTTGAGTTCATAGAACA